>NC_069504.1:597782489-598082489 GCF_027579735.1 Bombina bombina
CAGACGTAGGAAGTGTTTACGCATAGCAAACAATGGGGCTGCGTTAGGAGCTGAACGCGGCTTTTTTGCAGGTGTTAAGTTTTTTTTCAGCTCAAACAGCCCCATTGTTTCCTCTGGGGGAATCGTGCACGAGCACGTTTTTGAGGCTGGCCGCTTGCGTAAGCAACTCTGGTATCGAGAGTTGAAGCTGCGTTAAAAATGCTCTACGCTCCTTTTTTGGAGCCTAACGCAGCCTTTATGTGGACTCTCAATACCAGAGTTATTTTTACGGTGCGGCCAGAAAAAAGCCGGCGTTAGCTACGCGGGTCCTTACCGACAAAACTCTAAATCTAGCCGTAAGAGAATACACACCAAATAAAAATGTATTAAGATCTTAGAAAAATAATATATATTGAATCTCTTGTTTCTTACCCCATTTTGACCAAGCACAACAACAGATTAGCGCAGCAGATTCACCTCAGAAGCGCCATCCGATCATTGCAGGCTTCCGCGTGATGGGAAAAAAGTTAACTAACCTGAGAAATTTTAGCCCCAAAAGAATACAGCATGTACTTAAGTGCGTTACAATAATACTTGTGCTAGGCTTGGCAGCGCGACTTAGCAAATAAAACTGCATAGAGGAACTGGAGTGCACTATGTAGCACATTTAAAAATTACAACCTGGTTTCATAATAGCAGACACAAAAGCGCGCATAAACTAAGTAAAATAAATTACAGAGTGCGTGCTAAGGAGTACTTAAATAATAAAATAAAAATGTAAAATACACCTGTCGAAGAAAGAAAAATTAGTGGGTATTCTAAAGAAAAAGCACCCTTACTGACTCTGAAAGGGACACTAAACCCAAAAGTTTTCTTTCATGATTCAGACAGAGCATACAATTTTAAACAACATTCCAATTTACTTCTATTATCTAATTTACTTAATTATTTAGATATCTTTTGTTGAAGAAATAGCAATGCACATCAGTGAGCCAATCACACGAGGCATCTATGTTCAGCCATCAGCTACTGAGCCTATCTAGATATGCTTTTGAACAAAGGATATCAAGTGATTGAAGCAAATTAGATAATAGAAGTAAATTAGAAAGTTGTTTAAAATTGCATGCTCTTTCTAAATCACGAAAAAAAAATGGGTTTCATGTCCCTTTAAGTCTCCCAACACATATCGACATTAAAACAATCATGTTCTAACGTGACTGTGGTAATGTCTGTAATAAATAAACTCCCCTCACTATGATGTAACATGTCATATGTACCTGCTAATAGCCTGTGGGATATGTGAGTGCTCTTGCTGGAACAATCTTACCAGACACCCAGTCCACAGAACAAACTGTTGTCTGTAGAGAGCTGAGAACATTACAGCAGGATTTAAGTGAGGAGTATACTGACTGCCAAGCAGGAGGAGGCAAGGGACATGTCCCTGCGACACCTGTGGCAGGCTTGTGACTAACTCCTTCACCAGTAGTAATGGTGTCACTGCTTCATACTCCAATCTTCCCTCTGTCTCTCAATAGCAACATTTGCTGTGCTTAAATCCAGGGCAATTTTTTGGATGAGAATATATATATATGAGAATCTTTCAAAATTTGAATTTTTTTCTGAAAGCATCCATGAGGAGTTGATTTGTAAGATTTCTATCTTTTCAAAATAGATCAATTCAGTATGTGGAAACAAATATTTTTTTCTATAACATTTTAACTTTGCTGCACTTTGGATGCAATTACATTTTTTTAACTGAATATGCTAAACCTCTACTATTAAATATTGTATTTTTTTTATTGAGGTAATTAAATCAGGCATATACACAGTATACAAATATAGAAAGAAAATTACAATACAGCAACAAAAATGTAATGTACTCCACAATCTAGTACAATAAAAATAAGGGTATTATACTTTTTGTGCGGCTCAGTAAAAGCATACTTAACAGATATAGTTGACAACATTAGTACAAAGTGCCTATTTATTGAGAAATCTTCCAAAAATAACTCTTGGACCTTAAAAATGTAAACATGAATTTATATAGTAGGTATAATGAAATGAGAAGACCTCTCTTGGGTCTCATTATTAAAATCTCAAGTTTTAAAGTTTTGAGGGGGGGGGGGGGGGAAATTACGTGGCTAAAATCTCTTAATAGTATATTCTATTTTAACATATTGGGGCAGCGCTCCATAACCGGTCCTCCTGCTCTGAGGCCGCAGACAGAAATCAACCTGATCGAATTCGATCGGATTGATTGCTGTCAGCATTTATCGATGTGCAGCGGACATGATACGCTACTTCAGGACAAGCTTAGAGCACTAGGACATGTTGATCCATTCAGTGGGAAAACATCCAGCGCTGTTGTAGTATAGTGCAATGTAATTAACTTAGAAATGGCTGGATGAGAGCAGTAGCTATATTAAGATTATCTACTAATATATTTATTTCACACCTTTCAGAATACTAGTTATATTATACATAACCAGAGTGGGGAACATATCTGCTACTGGATATTTTTTGGATTTAACAGGCTATAAATCTAGAATTTAGAATTATATCCTAGCTTGCTCTAGAAAAGATGTAAATGATTAAGGGCTCCTATTATATATGTTAAAGAGGGAGTCTACTACATGTCTCTGAACAAAATAGTGTGTTGAAGTCTTTTACCTTTGCGTGTTATTAAAATGATATACTAGTCTGACATTACCTCTTAGGTTAGACAGGGAGGCTAACTAACACATCAAAGAGATAGAGGCTTTATTGTAGAAGAGGTAAAAGCCCTATCACAAGTATTCTGCAATTTAACCTCCAATTAAAACAATATAAAAGACTAGCTGAATATGATAGTGAAATATGCTATCAGAACTTTAGAAATAAACAGTCCATTTAACAGCCAGTAGTGCAGTCTAAACTTTGTAGTGATAAACTTTCCTCTCATTAATTAAGGAGAAATAAGTGCCCCTAAGAAAGATTCAGCCAACACCCTGCTTGTGGCCATCTTAAAGGGACATGAAAGCCAATTTTTTTTCTTTCGTGATTTAGAAAGAGCATGTCATTTTAAACAACTTTCTAATTTACTTCTATTATCTAATTTGCTTCATTCTCTTGATATCACTTGATGAAAAGTATATCTAGATATGCTCAGTAGCTGTTGATTAGTTGCTGCACCTAGAGGCCTTGTGTAATTGGCTCACACATGTGCATTGCTATTTTTTCAACAAAGGATATCTAAAGAATTGAGCAAATTAGATAATAGAAGTAAATTGGAAAGTTGTTTAAAATTGCAAGCCCTATCTGAATCATGAAAGTTTAATTTTGACTAGACTGTCCCTTTAAATATTGAATATTTTGATACATTTGTAAATATCTAATGGTGTACAGTTTATAAGATGGAAAGAGCATAAAATAACCGTGTGTTAAGTAGATATGTAAGGGTTAACTTGTTGAAGTAGCATAGAAATGGATGTGGCTTACTTAATTAGTTAAAATGGATTGTTACAGTTTAATGTCTAGTACACTTAACAACGGGAGCTGTTGCCCCCAAAACATCTTGTCACTTGGAATATTGTCACAAAGTGACGAATATTGATTTTTTTAAAGTTATTTATTTATTTAATTATTTTGGTGAATTCCTGAGGTCTCAGTGCCTGTTTCAGTATATAGTTAATGCAGGATGATCTCACCTGGATATAACTTATTTAAGAATTCTGTATATCAAGAGAACAATACTAGTTCCTCAATAAATATATTTACAATATGAACTCCTTACCTCATTCTCACACACCAGCAGCTGGGTTTTATGCAAACAAATGTAGCGATCTTTCCAAGAACCTAGAATACCTCCACTGTTTTTCTTCAGCCAACCAGCCTTGAAAGTTACTTGAGATCCAGGAGGGGCTTCACTGCTCCCATTCACACCCTGCAAAACAACATGCACCATTAGCAAAAGAGAACAAGATATATTAAAATGTAACTATGCTGCTTTGTCTGCATGTTTTTTTGTTTGTTTTTTATAAAAAACAAGCTTTATTGAGAATACACATCTTCAAAACAATATCAACATTGCTTTCATATTAGACATTTTACATTTATATTCCTTTTTTCTGTCTTACAGAGAAATATATCTTAAAGCAAATGTGTATACATCTGGTGGCTCTTAGTCTTCGTGAAGATAGGAAGTTCATCGATCTTTGACCTTGTTATATCTCTTTTGTTTGAACAATGTGTGTCTAAAACATTAAAACATTATCGTTTGATATAGTTATTATGAATACAACAGGTTGTGTTAGTGGGCGATTTTAAGTTCGATTCCCTCACAGCTCGGAATCGAAACGATACTAGAGCCTGTTGCGTAGGCCCAATCGGGCAATGGGGAAGGGGTCAAGGGGAAGGTAACAGAGAGGGGTAAGTGAGGGGGGTAAAGAAAAAAAAATTGGGTGGGGGGGGGGGCGGGAGACAATACAAGGAGGAGGGATAGAGAGTATGATAAGAGAGAGATAGTATTCCTTCTCTCCTATCCCGGCGATCGTGCCTGCATCATTTTGTGAATGTCAATTGTGCCTATTTTTAGGTAGTGGTATCTTTCAAGCCATAGCAGATCTCCTACTCTGACCCTCCACACCTGTACACTTGGTGTTTGTTGTTTTATCCAATACTTTGGGATAAGCCCTTTTGTTCCATTAAGCATCAATAGGAATAGAAGATATCTGGCTTTGCCTATCATTTTGGGCAATTCATGAAAGATTAAAAAGTTTGGTTTGGGAGGGATAATGGTCTTTAGTATCTTCCCCATTTCTGAAAATGTCTCTTCCCAGAAGGTTTGTATATGTGGGCATGCCCACCAGACATAAAGGAGGGTACCTTCCTCTCCACAGCCCCTCCAGCACTCCCCATTTGTGTTTGGATATATTTTTCCAAGCATTTCGGGGGTCAGATACCACCTACTCAAGAGTTTGAAGTGCATCTCCTGCACTCTAGTTGATACTGATGTTTTTTCAGCTTTTTCAAAAAATATGTTAGCCAGTCCTTGGTATCTATGCTACATTCTAAGTCTGCCTGCCATGCTTTTACATAAGAAGGTAATGTAGATTCATCTTCGACTGATAGGAGCTTATATAGGAGTGAAATTAAGTGCGTAGGGTTTGAGGGCGCTGAACAGAGGTTTTCAAAGGGTGTTTTTTGTCTATTCATTGTGTTTTTTCCTTTATGTGTATTATAGAAGTGTGTGAGTTGTGCTACTCTGTACCAGGATGAGAATAATTGGCTGTCCCATTTGGCAAGTTCTGTCTGTTTTATAAATAGGAGTCAGCTATTGGATATGTGCTTCCCTGGACGTGTGATCTATACTCTATTCCAATGTCCGGATTTTCCCGTATCGGTATCAAGGGTGAGTGAGGTGCAGAGATGTTTCTATCTATTCTTAGCAGTTTGTCCCACTGTGTGAGCACCTCATCTATAAGTGGGTATTTTTTATCAACATTGGGCGGCGCGCAGGAGTAACCCAGGACAGGGATCCCACAAGTCTGAAGACTTATGGCTTTACTATATTCCTCTAGGTGCGGGACCCCAATACCCCCCCTGTCCCTGGGAGATAGACGGTTTTCCTATTATTCAAGGCTTTATTCCCTTCCAAATACATGACTCTATGGCTACTTGTATTTGATGCAGTAAATGTGATGCCGATAACATAGGGATTGTCTGTAGTATGTACAGGACTCTGGGCAAAATGTTCATTTTGACCACATTAATATGTCCCATTCAGGAAATACTCTTGTTTTTCCAGCTAGTGAGATCACGTATAACATCATCTCTTAAACGTTTGTAGTTGAGTTCCACTAGGTCCTTCACTACTGGGGTAATTGCAATACCCAAATATTTTATTGTATGAGATGCAATTTTAATAGAGCAGTTCTGTTTGAGGGTGTCCCAAGTTTTTTGGGGCTCCGTGATATTAAGGATTTCTATTTTTGTTGCTACTGCGTCGTACTCTGTGAACTCCCTCAATGCCGCCTGAAGCGAGGTAACAGTGTAGGATAATTTCAAAAGTATATCGTCCGCATATATTGCGAGTTTGTGCTCGGTGCCCCCTACTGTAATACCCCTAATCCTAGAGTTATTTCGTATCCTGCTTGCGAAAAGGAGCAGTGATAAGGGGCATCCCTGCCTCATTCCATTATTAATTTTAAATGTCTTAGATAGTGTTCCATTCACTCTTACCTTGGTGTTAGGCGCGGAATATAATGCAAAAATTCTATTAGTGAAGCTAGGTCCAATGCCCAACTTTGTTAACCCTGTGAGTGCTAACAACAGCTCTGAGCCATCGCAGAATTTCCCCCTCTGGTGCTAACGACGGCTCAGAGCCGTCGCTAGCACTCTCCCACCTTGAGGGTGATCTGGGGGCTCCCACCCGCTCCTACCCCGGCAGTCGTGCCTGTAAAGTGAAAGGCATCGCCGGGGCTTCACGTTTTGCGTGGTTACATCACACACAGTGACGTGATGACGTCACTGCGCAACTTTATTAAAAAATGAGTTAACTATAGGAAAAGGGGGCATGCTGCTTACAAGCCTGTATCTCAGGCATCTAAGTAGCTACAGACCCCCAAGACCCACCATTGGAAAGGTAATCGCTTAACTTTTGTAACAGTGTAAGTCTTGGGGATATGGAAAAAAAAAGAAGTTAAAAAATAAAAATATTTAAAAAAACAAACAAACAAACCTTAAAACAGCTTAGCACCCAGGTGGGAAAGTGCTTAGCACTCAAAGGGTTAAAGTGTGGCGCATAAATAACCAGTTAACCCGGTCAAACACCTTTTCCACGTCAGATGAGACAAGTGCTAGTGGAATTGAGTTGCTATGGGCATGGGTCACTTTCAGGGTGTTGTCTCGGTCCTCACATGCTGGAATACACCCTACTTGATCCAGTGAGATTAGCTGGGGGAGGAATCTATTTAATCGATTGGCCATAATCTTACCTAAGATTTTCACATCGGAATTCAGTAAATATATTGTGTGATAATTTTTGGGTTCACTACTGGGAGTTTGTGTGTGTTGATTACTGCAAGGTACCGCCAACTATTGACTGAACTGGTTCTATTTTTGTCTGAATAGTGTCGATACTGGATTGCTCTGTTATGTGCAAGGAATCAAAGTGCTAATTGTGATACACTAGACACAGCTAGGGAATATTTTCTTTGTCACTTTTTGTTTTCCTTGATCCCTGCTGGTCTTGGTTGTGTCTCTCATCTGGGGACTTATTGTTTCACCATTTATTACTGCAGCCTACTTTGTTTTGTGTGTGCTAATTGCAACACAAATATGGAAACACAGGACATTAATGGATACTATTCTCTTTTACCATTGAATGATTCTGATTTTGAGGGTTTGGAACTGGAAGATTTCTTTCAGACTGAATCACAAGATGTCAAATTGGGAGATATGTTTTATTCCCTGGAAATATTAAGACTCAAAGAAATACGTCTTAAATTAGATACCTGGATTATTGGGAAATACTTGGATCTGGGGATGATCCCGAGAGGACTAAGAGTTAAAAAATTTCCCAATATTGAAGTAACGAATAATGATGATTTTGTTAAAGAATGGAATGGTATACTGTCAGATTGTTCACTCAGGCTTATGGGTATTTTAGCAAGATACAAAGCAGAGCAGTTACAAATAGTCAGAAATGACATTGTTAAGTTACAGACAGAATTAAATAACTACAAGGGGATTAAGGAATATGGGGAATTTGACAAAATGTTGGCAGAAGTTGTGGAGTCCTCTAGGAAGGAATTAATACATACTAAACATACTAAATTCCTAAGGGACCAGAGGGACTACCAGGACAATAAAGTATTTATTTGGTATAGACCCAGAAGACGTAGGAATAGACATAACTTGAACAGGAACATTACAGGTGGGACAAGCTCTTCTAACACACTTGCTATTACTAACGGTGAAACAATTGGAAAATTGACTAATGACAAAATCCCATATAAACACAGGAGGAGACAACAGAAAAAGAAAAAGGTGACCTTTGTTGACATGGATGCCACAGATGATGACCAGTCATCATGGGCGGCATCCACGTCTGGTGAGGATTATTCACCCTCAGAGAGTGAAACAGCACACACAGACCAGGGTCTCAGGGAATTTTTACTTACACATACCCATATGACTACAGGGGTTCCTCCAACAGTACTTGACCAGGTGGTAAGACCCAAAGTAATCACTCATAGACGACCAGAGAGTGCTCCATCTAACAGGGAGAGTGACATTATAGATAACACCAAGCCAAAGGACCAAACGCAGGTTTTTCGGCCGGCCTTGAAGCCACCCACAGGGGGAGGAAAAGAATATCCAAACAAAAAACACAGGTACACACTGAGGGAAAACAAAACAGTAAATCGCCCCCAGTAAATAGTGTGATCAACCTTTCATCATACTCCTTAAGTGATACTGAAATCAAAGTTATAAACTATGGTCTGGGGTTTTGCCCAGACAACAGTTTTAACTTATTTAACACAATTATCGATGTCAACAGATTTTTTAGAAAACTTACCCTACGTAAACACTTTCTAACTAATATCACCACTAATTCAGAACCAGACCCTGTACAGGTGCCCCTGAGAAATACGGTTCCCTCATTCTCAGAAGTATGTGATATAACGGCACTAGAGGAACTTTATGTTGAATCAAATGATCCCAATGCAGCCACCACCTCACCATCATTGCCTAGATTCAAAGAGGCTACTCAATTTTACCCCATACAGAGTAGGGGTCAGACACTAGAATTATTCTATAAACGGGTTGTGGAAGATCTGACAATACTACATCAATCTCACAGAAATAAGTCACATAATTTATCCCTTAAAAAAAAGGAGGCATTAAGCAAGCTTAAGAACAACAAATCAATAGTAATTAAAAATTCTGATAAGGGGGGAAGTGTAGTGGTCTTCAATAAAGATACATACATTGCTAAAGCACTAAGGCAGCTTGAAGACCCTAATACATATACTACACTCACTTTTAACCCTGTTGACAGATTCCAAAGAGAATTATATGACTTGTTGGACGATGGTGTAGGTGGGGGATTTATAGATATAGAGACCTCGAACTATCTATATGTGAATAATCCTGTCACCCCCATCTTTCACCATCTACCAAAAGTCCACAAGGGACTTACAAACATAAAAGGTAGACCTATTGTATCTGGCATAGGTTCCCTCCTGGAGCCTCTGTCAGAGTGGCTAGATGCCATACTGCAGCCTATAGTAGGGACACTACACAGCTATATCAAAGACACCACCCACCTTTTGGGTTTAATAGAGCAAGTACATTGGCTACCTGAATCTAGCTGGCTAACCATAGATGTTGTGGCTCTGTACTCGAGCATCCCAAAAGAAATGGGAATAAAAGCTATTAAATATTTTATAGAACCAATCTATGGTATTGACAGTGACATTACACAATACATTCTCAGAGTCACTGTATATTTGTTGGAACACAATTATTTCTTGTTTGAGGGGGTTTGCTACCTGCAGAGACAGGGGACAGCCATGGGGGCAAAATTTGCCCCCTCATATGCTAACATCTTTATGGGGTGGCTGGAACGTACCTTTGTCTATGCAGATAGCAATCCCCTCAGAAGTCACATCTCTCTATATAAGCGCTTTATAGATGACCTCTTAATTGTATGGTCATCAGACAAGGCTGACGCTGAGAGTTTTGTACAATACTTGAATATTTGTGATAATGGAGTCCAATTTACTTGTGAATGGAACAAAACTGCCATTAACTTTTTGGATGTGACATTAGTGGGTGACCCACAGACTGGTTTGATTACTTCTAAATTGTATAGAAAACCAATATCGGGTAACACACTTTTGCACCACAGAAGTTCACACCCTAAACATGTCTTTAAGGGAATAGCAAGAGGACAGTTGCTACGAACTAGACGTTTATGTAGCCTTGACCAAGACTATACAAAAGAAAGTAATTGTATGGTTGACAAATTAATTGAGAGAGGATACCGACCGGAAATGGTGAGGAACGTGGCTAAGGAGGTGGCTGGTGTCAGTAGACGGGAAGCCCTAGAGCACAAAATTGAGGACAGAACTGATGACAGAACTATGTTCATCACTAAATATTCATCAGAATACTATGATATTTGTGCTATTCTGAGGAAATATTTTCCAATATTGTATGGGGACAAAGCCCTCAAGGAAGTTGTAACAAAGGGCTTTAAATGTATATACTCCAAAAATATGACATTAGGAAACATACTATCCCCGACTTTATTACCATCCACTAAGAAGCCATCTTCATGGTTAAGTGTTCAAGGAACATATAAATGTGGTGATGGGAGATGCAAAGCCTGTGATTATTTGGTAGAGGGCAAGGAATTTTATTCCTGCACCACTAACCAAATTTTTAAAACAAATGGATTGATAAAATGTTCAACACCTTATGTCATTTATTTGATAGAATGTACACAACATCACCACCAATATATAGGCAGAACAAGCCGAGCCGAACCAGAATACGAGAACACTTGGGTTACATTAAAAATGAAGTAACTTGTTCAGCACTTTCCAGGCACTTCATTGAAATACATACAGGCAATGTTAGTGCATTCAAATGGAGAGCTATTGAAGAGGGGGCGATAAGGATAAACTCTTAGCTAAACAAGAGACATATTGGATTTTTAAGCTTAGAACTCAGATACCTGAAGGGTTCAACTCAGAATTTGACTTGATTAATCATTGGCAGTAAGTCCCTGACACTGTGATATCAGTGTTTTCGGGGCCTTATGCTATTTATCTCCTTATATAATTGTGCTCTGGAGCCATTCGTTTTATCCGGCCCACCTGGTGCCCTTTACACGTTCATATCACGTAGTTTGCGCTCGGTATCCCCTTCCTCTCTAAATATCCATATGTTAAATTCGACCATTACCTTAAGTTAGTCCATTTATCCTAATTACAGATACTGACATGCTTTCTAGTTGTACCTTTATCCAGACCAGTCATATACCCAATAATATCTCAAACATTACCTCTCACTAGCACTTGGGCTCTCTTTGTACAAACAAACATCTTTCATACTTTGTGTTCCAAGTATCCTAGAAAATCATGATTTATTGAAATCCTATGCACAACCTCTAATAGGAGTCCTTTTATAGATGTATAAATTTCATATATATATATTTGGATTATTTTGGGGTTGGTTTAGGTGATAAAGTTAGGCTACAGGGACCATTGTTTGTCTAATGGTGCTCATAGAAGCACTTGCACTTTTATTAGGGAATGCAATATTTGGTTCCAGCAGGGGTTAACATGCCCTCTGTGTACCATTCACATGTTTAACTATATAGAAGTGCAATTGTATTTTATATATGTAAGTTCTAGACATGATTACCATAGACCACCCACACCTAAAAGATGAAACATATTAGGGAATTATGAAGCCTACTAGAATCGTTAGACTGACCATCATATGTCAATATCCACCAGCACTAGTAATTCTTTGCAATATGTTGGAAGTGTACAGGGAGTGCAGAATTATTAGGCAAATGAGTATTTTGACCACATCATCCTCTTTATGCATGTTGTCTTACTCCAAGCTGTATAGGCTTGAAAGCCTACTACCAATTAAGCATATTAGGTGATGTGCATCTCTGTAATGAGAAGGGGTGTGGTCTAATGACATCAACACCCTATATCAGGTGTGCATAATTATTTGGCAACTTCCTTTCCTTTGGCAAAATGGGTCAAAAGAAGGACTTGACAGGCTCAGAAAAGTCAAAAATAGTGAGATATCTTGCAGAGGGATGCAGCACTCTTAAAATTGCAAAGCTTCTGAAGCATGATCATCGAACAATCAAGCGTTTCATTCAAAATAGTCAACAGGGTCACAAGAAGCGTGTGGAAAAACCAAGGCGCAAAATAACTGCCCATGAACTGAGAAAAGTCAAGCGTGCAGCTGCCAAGATGCCACTTGCCACCAGTTTGGCCATATTTCAGAGCTGCAACATCACTGGAGTGCCCAAAAGCACAAGGTGTGCAATACTCAGAGACATGGCCAAGGTAAGAAAGGCTGAAAGACGGCCACCACTGAACAAGACACACAAGCTGAAACATCAAGACTGGGCCAAGAAATATCTCAAGACTGATTTTTCTAAGGTTTTATGGACTGATGAAATGAGAGTGAGTCTTGATGGGCCAGATGGATGGGCCCGTGGCTGGATTGGTAAAGGGCAGAGAGCTCCAGTCCGACTCAGACGCCAGCAAGGTGGAGGTGGAGTACTGGTTTGGGCTGGTATCATCAAAGATGAGCTTGTGGGGCCTTTTCGGGTTGAGGATGGAGTCAAGCTCAACTCCCAGTCCTACTGCCAGTTTCTGGAAGACACCTTCTTCAAGCAGTGGTACAGGAAGAAGTCTGCATCCTTCAAGAAAAACATGATTTTCATGCAGGACAATGCTCCATCACACGCGTCCAAGTACTCCACAGTGTGGCTGGCAAGAAAGGGTATAAAAGAAGAAAATCTAATGACATGGCCTCCTTGTTCACCTGATCTGAACCCCATTGAGAACCTGTGGTCCATCATCAAATGTGAGATTTACAAGGAGGGAAAACAGTACACCTCTCTGAACGGTGTCTGGGAGGCTGTGGTTGCTGCTGCACGCAATGTTGATGGTGAACAGATCAAAACACTGACAGAATCCATGGATGGCAGGCTGTTGAGTGTCCTTGCAAAGAAAGGTGGCTATATTGGTCACTGATTTGTTTTTGTTTTGTTTTTGAATGTCAGAAATGTATATTTGTGAATGTTGAGATGTTATATTGGTTTCACTGGTAAAAATAAATAATTGAAATGGGTATATATTTGATTTTTGTTAAGTTGCCTAATAATTATGCACAGTAATAGTCACCTGCACACACAGATATCCCCCTAAAATAGCTATAACTAAAAACAAACTAAAAACTACTTCCAAAACTATTCAGCTTTGATATTAATGAGTTTTTTGGGTTCATTGAGAACATGGTTGTTGTTCAATAATAAAATTAATCCTCAAAAATACAACTTGCCTAATAATTCTGCACTCCCTGTATTATATAGAAAATATGAATGTGCTAACGAGATACTAAATGTGATGTATGGTAGTTTTCTTAAGTATCTGTTCTGGATTTACCCCTGCACTGATTACAAACTATATATTTTAATAATACAGTTTATCTTGATAATGTTATCTTTGCATACTGTGCAGGACCTCTTGTTCACTTATCTGACACTTTTTAACAGCATAGTGCTTTGTAAATAAATATATTGTCAATGTAAATAGCTATCTGGCCCTAGTACTATTCCAGTACTCTATGAGTTAAACTTTACAGCCCCACACCCCATTTCTGTCAACCAATTGGAGAATAGTATACCCTTTTTAATTTACCTCATTTCAAAGGTGTAACAGGTTTACGATTACGGCGGATAGACGAAACTAGTCAGACCTTTCACTGCTGTTCTTGTTTCCTGCTGCTGGAATTTTAAAGTGTGTATAATAAAGATGAACTTTTAAACTGGAGGAGGCTTGCGCTTCTTTTCTAATTGCAATTTTCGGGTTTGTTTTGAGGTTTGTCTGGCTTAAGAATCACTGTTTTGTGGGCCTATAGCATGGTATCTGGCAAGAGACAAGCTTCACTCAGCTGATTAAAGATGTTTACAAGGCGCGGCGCAAGAATATCTGAGAAAGTTTTGCAATACTTTACTCCAAAGCTATCTGGGCCTGGGCTTTTACCTGATGGTAAGTCTTTGATTGCCGCAAGGATTTCCTCTACTGTGAAGGGGGTTTCTAGGTATTCTGAATCCTCTTTTGATAGTTGGGGCATGGAGATACTAGATAAGTATTCCAGTATCGCCAAATCAGTGGGCGGTTGGGAGACCCGCTCCTCTCTCCCCTAACTAGGAATATGTAAATTATATAATGTTTTATAAAAGTCTCCATATATGTTTGCTATCGTGATACCATCTTCCTTGGTCTCCCCATTTTTGTCTACAATCTCATACACATATGATTTTAACTTCCTACGTGCTATAGCCTGGGCTAAGAGCTTACCCACTATGTCGCCCTGCTCAAAAAATTGTTGTCTGAGTATAAGTGCTTTCTTTTGATGTTCTTCTTGTAGGTAATGCATAAGATTAGTTCTGGCTTGGGTCAGGGCAGACCTGAGCACATCGTCAGTCGGGAACTTTTTATGAGCATTCTCTATATGTGCTACCTGATCTAACAGTGTTTTGTATAGTATTTTCCTTTGCCTAGTGATTTTAGCCTTATGCTTTATTAGCACCCCTCTGACAACACTTTTATGAGCTTCCCATACAGTATTGCTATTTGTAGCTTCATCGTCATTAAATGTGAAATACTCTCTAAGTGTGTTTTGTAGCTATTCTCGCTGAATGGGATCATTCAAGAGTGTATCGTCAAGCCTCCAAACCGGTGGCTTTATAGGGGCATTGGGCCAGGTTATCGAACAACACACTGGCACATGGTCTGTCCAGGTGATTGCTTGAATACAACTGTTAGATGTCATTGAAAGGTCTGTTGGGTCCGTGAGTAGATAGTAAATACGGGAATATTTTCTATGCGGGTGGGTATAAAAAGTAAAGTCCTTGGTAGCCGGGTTCCTTACGCGCCAAATGTCGTGTAAGGCCAGCTCTTTCAGGGTGCTCGCCATGCATTTTAATATTTTATGGGGAGCGCTGGAGATACCGTTCGATATGTCAAGATCAGGATTAAGGGGCATGTTAAGGTCGCCTCCAAGTAACAATACACCAGTCCGATTTTCTAATACCTTGTGGGCTATTTCCTGTAGGAAGGGCAGTTGTGCTTGGTTGGGGAAGTAGATATTGACCAAAGTGATTGATTGTCCATGGAGTGAGCCAGTTAGGATCAAGTACCTCCCCCTGGGTCTCTTATCGTTTGTGCAAGCCTAAACGGCAAGTTAGCACTAAAAAGTATACCCACCCCATTTTTTTGGTGGGCCCAGATGCAAAGTATGCCACTGGATAATGGTGATTGTACCATTTAAGGCTCATGCGATGTAGCAAAATGTGTTGCTTGTAATAAAACTATATCCCCTCCCATTCTCTTTATGTTCCTTACGACTATAAAGCGCTTCCCCGGGCTGTTAAGTCCCTTAGCATTAATTGTGATCAACTCCACTGTTAAGTTGTTAATGCGACTGTGTTGAGGAGCCATTTAAACTGGCTTAGGGTAGCTAAGAGAGAGGGAAAAAAAAGGGGGTAAAAGAAGGGAGGGTTAGGAGGAGGGGTAAGAGGAAAAAGTGGTTTAGGGGAGAGGGGAAGATCTGGTTGGTGTTAAGTTAAGAGGGGGGTTTGGGGAAATACAAGTGGTTAGGAATTTAACCTGTGTATTATGCGAGTTATATCAGTGACTGTGGATAGGTCTTGGGTAGGGAAATGGGTCTGAAGGTAGGGAAACGATATATGTTACAAATTTTTGTGAACTACAATCAATCAACCACCAACCAACAATAGGGAACAAAAATAACAAATAAACAAATAACAATTTCGGGGGGAAGTTATCCCTGTGTCTTCACTTATTATTATATAAACATTTTTAAACATATATAAGAAATTCTATGCATCTTAGGTTGTGTAGTATTCCTGTGTAACTATCTAGGTTGAGTGTCTGAGGGCACTCTGTAGGTAGTGCAAAAAATGATGGTGCATATGTAGGACTACAATGTGTACAGATTATTATGATTACCTGGTTTCGCTTCCTTGCTTGTTTGCTTAGTTGGGTCCATTGGAACTGTGTACAGCTGAAGGGTCAGCTTAATAGAAAATAAACCCAATGTAAAGGTTCATAGTCCCACTTCAAGCCACCCATATGTTAATCAGTTAATATAATCACGCATTGCCGAAGTGTATTCCATAGCATTCCGCTTTTCTTAAATGGTGTTTGGCAGAATATATATCATGCAGTTTTCCATCTTGTAAAATGGTGGATTCTAGATATATTGCTACAACTACCATAAAACATTTATGTTCTAAAAGTAATCAGCAACTTGCAAAGGCAACCTTATGTTAAGCTGTCCCTTCTATTCCTTTTTTTGCTTGTTGAATTAGGTCTGGGTGAGTTAGCTGTAGCTAAGTAATCAGCCTGTGACCAAGTAAACCCATTATGGTGATTTTAGTGCACCCCACTAGCCACCCATATGTAATTTGAGTGTTGCCATCGCCTCTTGCCCAGGGTTATTCCACTGTGTTCTGTGTTACCTACACTGCAACTCTATGTTGTGAGGTAGCGGGTTTCTTATCTTATTAAAACAATTACTACTGAACACTTATCAGCTACAAATATTCTACAACTTGAGATAACCACATCATAACAAATAAACAGTTCTTAACAATATCAAGGGACTTATCTGTACCGGTATCTTGAGTTCATGGTGTCCATCTATTAAAATGCCTACAAAGGCCAAGGACCTTTTCAACCCCATTGGGTTAAAGTAATTTAACTAGGAGTGATGTCACATCTGGACTGTTGGTCAGCCCGGTAAGTTCTCGTGCAGGTGGGGTGCATCTCTCAACGATTCTGGTATTTGTGCTGGCATGTTCGATGGAGCTCTGATGTCTGTGCCCAAGGCTTGATTAAATGCTTGTAGATCAGGGATTCTCCTAAAGGTGACCGTTGTGTTGTAGGGAAACCCCGTCTATATGGTATCCCCTGTTCCTTAAAGGGACAGTCTAGGCCAAAATAAACTTTCATGATTCAGATAGGGCATGTCATTTTAAACAATTTTCCAATTTACTTTTATCACCAATTTTGCTTTGTTCTTTTGGTATTCTTAGTTGAAAGCTTAACCTAGGAGGTTCATATGCTAATTTCTTAGACCTTGAAGGCCTCCTCTTTTCAGAATGCATTTTAACAGTTTTTCACCACTAGAGGGTGTTAGTTCATGTGTTTCATATAGATAACACTGTGCTCGTGCACGTGAAGTTATCTGGGAGCAGTCACTGATTGGCTAAACTGCAAGTCTGTCAAAAGAACTGAAATAAAGGGGCAGTTTGTAGAGGCTTAGATACAAGATAATCACAGAGGTTAAAAGTATAATAATATAACTGTGTTAGTTATCCAAAACTGGGGAATGGGTAATAAAGGGATTATCTATCTTTTAAAACAATAAAAATTCTGATGTAGACTTTCCCTTTAAGGACAGTAGTGACGTATCTCAGATCCCTTCTTTTCTGAAGCTGGCTGGGGAAAGATTTGAGAAAAACATAATTTATGCTTACCTGATAAATTCCTTTCTTCTGTAGTGTGATCAGTCCACGGGTCATCATTACTTCTGGGATATTACTCCTCCCCAACAGGAAGTGCAAGAGGATTCACCCAGCAGAGTTGCATATAGCCCCTCCCCTCTACGTCACCCCCAGTCATTCGACCAAGGACCAACGAGAAAGGAGGAACCAAGGGTGTAGTGGTGACTGGAGTATAATTTAAAAATAATTACCTGCCTTAAAAAACAGGGCGGGCCGTGGACTGATCACACTACAGAAGAAAGGAATTTATCAGGTAAGCATAAATTATGTTTTCTTCTGTTAAGTGTGATCAGTCCACGGGTCATCATTACTTCTGGGATACCAATACCAAAGCAAAAGTACACGGATGACGGGAGGGATAGGCAGGCTCTTTTATACAGAAGGAACCACTGCCTGAAGAACCTTTGTCCCAAAAATAGCCTCCGAGGAAGCAAATGTGTCAAATTTGTAAAATTTGGAAAAAGTATGAAGCGAAGACCAAGTTGCAGCCTTGCAAATCTGTTCAACAGAGGCCTCATTCTTAAAGGCCCAAGTGGAAGCCACAGCTCTAGTGGAATGAGCTGTAATTCTTTCAGGAGGTTGCTGTCCAGCAGTCTCATAGGCTAAACGTATTATGCTACGAAGCCAAAAAGAGAGAGAGGTAGCAGAAGCTTTTTGACCTCTCCTCTGACCAGAGTAAACGACAAACAGGGAAGACGTCTGTCGAAATTCTTTAGTTGCCTGTAAGTAAAATTTTAGGGCACGAACTACATCCAGATTGTGCAGAAGACGTTCCTTCTTTGAAGAAGGATTTGGACACAAAGATGGAACAACAATCTCCTGATTGATATTCCTGTTAGTGACTACCTTGGGTAAGAACCCAGGTTTAGTACGCAGAACTACCTTATCCGAATGAAAAATCAAATAAGGAGAATCACAATGTAAGGCTGATAATTCAGAGACTCTTCGAGCCGATGAAATAGCCATTAAAAATAGAACTTTCCAAGATAACAACTTTATATCAATGGAATGGAGGGGTTCAAACGGAACGCCCTGTAAAACGTTAAGAACAAGATTTAAACTCCATGGTGGAGCAACAGTCTTAAACACAGGCTTAATCCTCGCTAAAGCCTGACAAAAAGCCTGAACGTCTGGCACTTCTGACAGACGTTTGTGTAACAGAATAGACAGAGCTGAGATCTGTCCCTTTAATGAACTAGCAGATAAACCCTTTTCTAAACCTTCTTGTAGAAAAGACAATATCCTAGGAATCCTAACCTTACTCCAAGAGTAACCTTTGGATTCACACCAATATAGGTATTTACGCCATATTTTATGGTAAATCTTTCTGGTAACAGGCTTCCTGGCCTGTATTAAGGTGTCAATAACTGACTCAGAAAACCCACGTTTTGATAAAATCAAACGTTCAATTTCCAAGCAGTCAGCTTCAGAGAAGTTAGATTTTGATGTTTGAAAGGACCCTGTATCAGGAGGTCCTGTTTCAGAGGTAGAGACCAAGGTGGACAGGATGACATGTCCACCAGGTCTGCATACCAAGTCCTGCGTGGCCATGCAGGTGCTATCAGAATCACTGATGCTCTCTCCTGTTTGATTCTGGCAATCAATCGAGGAAGCATCGGGAAGGGTGGAAACACATAAGCCATCCTGAAGTCCCAAGGTGCCGTCAGGGCATCTATTAGGACTGCTCCTGGATCCCTGGATCTGGACCCGTACCGAGGAAGCTTGGCGTTCTGTCGAGACGCCATGAGATCTATCTCTGGCTTGCCCCAACGTCGAAGTATTTGGGCAAAGACCTCCGGATGAAGTTCCCATTCCCCCGGATGAAAAGTCTGACGACTTAAGAAATCCGCCTCCCAATTCTCCACTCCCGGGATGTGGATTGCTGACAGGTGGCAAGAGTGAGACTCTGCCCAGCGAATTATCTTTGATACTTCCATCATTGCTAGGGAGCTCCTTGTCCCTCCCTGATGGTTGATGTAAGCTACAGTCGTGATGTTGTCCGACTGAAACCTGATGAACCCCCGAGTTGTCAACTGGGGCCAAGCCAGGAGGGCATTGAGAACTGCTCTCAATTCCAGAATGTTTATTGGCAGGAGACTCTCCTCCTGACTCCATTGTCCCTGAGCCTTCATAGAATTCCAGACGGCACCCCAACCTAGAAGGCTGGCGTCTGTTGTTACAATTGTCCAGTCTGGTCTGCTGAATGGCATCCCCCTGGACAGATGTGGCCGAGAAAGCCACCATAGAAGAGAATTTCTGGTCTCTTGATCCAGATTCAGAGAAGGGGACAAGTCTGAGTAATCCCCATTCCACTGACTTAGCATGCACAATTGCAGTGGTCTGAGGTGTAAGCGAGCAAATGGCACTATGTCCATTGCTGCTACCATTAGGCCGATTACCTCCATGCATTGAGCCACCGATGGGTGTTGAATGGAATGAAGGGTGCGGCAAGCACTTTGAAGTCTTGTTAACCTGTCTTCTGTCAGGTAAATCTTCATTTCTACAGAATCTATAAGAGTCCCCAGGAAGGGAACTCTTGTAAGTGGAACGAGTGAACTTTTCTTTTCGTTCACCTTCCATCCATGTGACCTTAGAAATGCCAGTACTAACTCTGTATGAGACTTGGCAGTTTGAAAGCTTGAAGCTTGTATCAGAATGTCGTCTAGGTAAGGAGCTACCGAAATTCCCCGCGGTCTTAGTACCGCCAGAAGAGCACCTAGAACCTTTGTGAAGATTCTTGGAGCTGTAGCCAATCCGAATGGAAGAGCCACAAACTGGTAATGCCTGTCTAGAAAGGCAAACCTTAGATACCGGTAATGATCTTTGTGAATCGGTATGTGAAGGTAAGCGTCCTTTAAGTCCACTGTGGTCATGTACTGACCTTCTTGGATCATGGGTAAAATTGTCCGGATAGTCTCCATTTTGAATGATGGAACTCTTAGGAATTTGTTTAGGATCTTTAAATCCAGGATTGGTCTGAAAGTTCCCTCTTTTTTGGGAACCACAAACAGATTTGAGTAAAACCCTTGTCCCTGTTCCGACCGTGGAACTGGATGGATTACTCCCATTAACAATAGGTCTTGTATGCAGCGTAGAAACGCTTCTTTCTTTGTTTGGTTTGTCGACAACCTTGACAGATGAAATCTCTCTCTTGGAGGAGAGTGTTTGAAGTCCAGAAGGTATCCCTGAGATATTATCTCTAGCGCCCAGGGATCCTGGACATCTCTTGCCCAAGCCTGGGCGAAGAGAGAAAGTCTGCCCCCCACTAGATCCGATCCCGGATCGGGGGCCCTCAATTCATGCTGTTTTAGTGGCAGCTGCAGGCTTCCTGGCCTGCTTGCCCTTGTTCCAGGACTGGTTAGGTCTCCAGCCTTGTCTGTAGCGAGCACCAGATCCTTCTTGTTTTGGAGTAGTGGAAGATGATGCTGCTCCTGCTTTGAAATTCCGAAAGGAACGAAAATTAGACTGTCTAGCCTTAGGTTTGGCTTTGTCTTGAGGTAGGGCGTGGCCCTTACCTCCTGTAATGTCAGCGATAATTTCTTTCAAACCAGGCCCAAATAAGGTCTGTCCCTTGAAAGGTATATTAAGTAATTTGGACTTAGAAGTTACATCAGCTGACCAGGATTTTAGCCACAGTGCTCTGCGCGCTTGAATGGCGAATCCGGAATTCTTAGCCGTAAGTTTAATTAAATGTACTACGGCTTCCGAAATGAATGAATTAGATAGCTTAAGTACTCTAAGCCTGTCTGAAATGTCGTCCAGCGTAGCTGAACTAAGATTCTCTTCTAGAGACTCAATCCAGAATGCCGCTGCAGCCGTGATCGGCGCAATGCATGCAAGGGGTTGCAATATAAAACCTTGTTGAACAAACATTTTCTTAAGGTAACCCTCTAATTTTTTATCCATTGGATCTGAAAAGGCACAGCTATCCTCTACCGGGATAGTGGTACGTTTAGCTAAAGTAGAAACTGCTCCCTCCACCTTAGGGACCGTTTGCCATAAATCCTGTGTGGTGGTGTCTATTGGAAACATCTTTCTAAATATTGGAGGGGGTGAGAACGGCACACCGGGTCTATCCCACTCCTTAGTAATAATTTCAGTTAGTCTTTTAGGTATAGGAAAAACGTCAGTACTTGTTGGTACAGCAAAATATTTATCCAACCTACACATTTTCTCGGGTATTGCAACTGTGTTACAATCATTCAGGGCCGCTAACACCTCCCCTAGTAAAACACGGAGGTTTTCCAGCTTAAATTTAAAATTTTAAATATCTGAATCCAATCTGTTTGGATCAGAACCGTCAGCCGCAGAATGAAGCTCTCCGTCCTCATGTTCTGCAAGTTGTGACGCAGTATCTGACATGGCCCTAACATTATCAGCGCACTCTGTTCTCACTCCAGAGTGATCACGCTTGCCCCTTAGTTCTGGTAATTTAGCCAAAACCTCAGTCATAACAGAAGCCATATCTTGTAATGTTATTTGTAATGGCCGCCCAGATGTACTTGGCGTCGCCATATCGCGCACGTCCCGAGCGGGAGATGCAGGTACTGTCACGTGAGGCGAGTTAGTCGGCATAACTCTCCCCTCGTTGTTTGGTGAAATTTGTTCAATTTGTACAGATTGACTTTTATTCAATGTAGCATCAATACAGTTAGTACATAAATTTCTATTGGGCTCCACCTTGGCTTTAGTACAAATAGTACAGGTCTCATCTTCTGAATCAGACATGTTTAACAAACTAGCAAATAAACTTGCAATTTGGAAATACTATACAAGTAAAATACAATGAAAAAAACGAACTGTGCTTGAAAAGCACTGAATATATATAACAGATGAAATCAATCAGCTTTATAAAACAAAATGCAACTTAGTAAAGGCTTGTACCCAGTAGCAAGAAATAACTAACCCTGAGGCATAAAAAAGTTAAAGAATAAACGTTTTTTTTTTTTTTTTTTATCACAGTCAACTACAACTCTTACAGCTCTGTTAGATTACTTCCCTCAAATTAGCTTTGAAGATCCCTGGGTTCTGTAGAGATAAACCGGAACATGCAGGAAAAAACAATGAGCTTTTGACTGAAATTTTTGATGCGTAGCAAAAGCGCCAAAAAAGGTCCCACCCCCTCACACACAACAGTGAGAGAGATTAAAAACTGTCATAATTAGATCCAGCAACTGCCAAGTGGAAAAATAGTGCCCAAACATTTTATTCACCCAGTACCTCAGAAAATGAAAACGATTTTACATTCCAGCAAAAACGTTTAACATAATTAAGAATTATTAAAAAGCCTGTTGTATTTCTATTAGGCTAAAATCTTATATACACAGTGTAATTCCAGTGAAGTACCATTCCCCAGAATACTAAAATGTAAATTATACATACATGATATAATGTCGGTATGGCAGGATTTTCTCAGCAATTCCATTGTTAGAAAATAAAAAACTGCTACATACCTTTTTGCAGAATAAACTGCCCGCTGTCCCCTGATCTGAAGTTTACCTCTCCTCAGATGGCCGAGAAACAGCAATATGATCTTAACAACTCCGGCTAAAATCATAGTAAAAACTCTGGTAGATTCTTCTTCAAACTCTACCAGAGAAGGAATAACACACTCCGGTGCTATTAAAAAAATAACAAACTTTTGATTGAAGAAATAAACTAAATAAAATCACCATAGTCCTCTCACACATCCTATCTAGTCGTTGGGTGCAAGAGAATGACTGGGGGTGACGTAGAGGGGAGGGGCTATATGCAACTCTGCTGGGTGAATCCTCTTGCACTTCCTGTTGGGGAGGAGTAATATCCCAGAAGTAATGATGACCCGTGGACTGATCACACTTAACAGAAGAAACCTGTATTTCCACTCCATTATATTCCAGAAAGTTCTTTGATCTGGCATTTTTGAGGATGTCTTCTTTGTTTTCTTCTTTTATTTTATTTTACTTTATCCCATTCCCTGTTTTCTCTCTTCCTTTATTATTTAATAGCCCCTGCAATGTGTGCCTATGATGGGATTAGGACTCACACCCTGCAGCCTCAGCACCTCACCGATGATGTTATTTAGGCCCTGAAAAAGGACCAAGCCATGTGGAGATCCCTGCAGTGGGTAAGAATGTAAAGGAACTTTGGCCCCTTAGATATAAGTCAGTGTTGGCACTCCCCTTGTCACCTGCACTATGGGTTTCTACTATGTGTGACTTCTGTTATAATTCAGAGTGAGACCAGGTACTACGGTCCCTCAGCTACGTGGCTGTGAAATTAAGGCCTCACGGCTTGGAGCTGCCGTTTCCTTCTGTTAGTGTTGCTAACGTACTAAGTGGGATCAGGCCTCATAAGGGTCTCCGCAGGGAGTGGGGGTGTGATGGGGCTTTAACCGCTCATATATGGGCTATGGTCAGTGCAGACTATTCTTTCCACTCCTGTGTGGTGGAATTCCACTGCGTGAAAACCCTGTTTTGGGCTAGGGTTGAGGCAGGATTACTACCACCGATCTTCTTCTCCACTTTAGGCACTGCTTAGAGCTCACAGCATGCGCTGGCATATTTATTTGCCCGCAATGATTTAGGTTAGCCGAGAGATTTCACAGTTGAACAGTGGGCCTCTGTTTTAACTGTCGCGGGTTGCGACTCTGCTTAAGGCCCTAAGAATGGCCATTATAAGGGCATGGGGGTTTCCCTGTTGTCGTGGATGGTGGTGGAGGAACAAGGGTGTAAGATAGTCCCTGCTGTATCTCGGATGCTCGTTTGGACTAATCCTCACTCCCTCACATACCTAGCTCTCCGCATGGAATGCGACCTTTGCTTCTAGGTGTCCACAGTGCCCTGATGTATTGCAGGCTTGGTGTGAAATTTAAGGCTCAGTTGTCAACCCCTTCAAGACAAGTCTCCCACTTCAACTCCGGGTATTATTTAGCTTTTTTGATGCATAGAATTTATTATGAAGACACTAGGGACTACAGAGCTTGTCTAATGTGCAGCCATCTACCAGCTTGGCTAGGCTCCACCCCTGTATGTTTTTATTTTATTTATCAAAATAATTTATGATTAACTGATAAATTCCTTTCTTTCATGGTAGTGAGAGTCCATGAGCCATTACATTTGGGATTCAATTCCTGACCACTAGGAGGAGGCAAAGATACCCAACATTACAAGTGCTTTTAATCCCTCCCACTCCCTGAATATCTCAGTCTAACATATAGCCATGAAAAGGGAATAGCAGGGTAAAAGAGGAGTGAGAATAATAGTCAAGTGAGAAAGACACTGTCAACAGAGATCTGGAGAATATAAGCCTAATATCTGCAACTATGGAGTCTGACGTAATTGAGCTCCTAAAGCTGATATCCTACAAGATGGAGGATCAGTTTGCCTCCCATGCAGGGAGTTTGAGAGAAGACAAAGGCCACACACCAGAAGAGAAAGCGATATACAGGTCAGCCCCGACTTTAGCAAACCCAACAGATACATGTGAAGTGAAGCAAGATGGAGGCCCTGTTAACATCACAAGTGATACCGCTAAAGCTAAATCACTAACAGACTATAGGCAGGCACCATTAAATGATTCCCTTTTAGACTCTCAGCTAAATATCGGGCCTGGTTTCAACACTCCTGCAAGAGAAAAGCTAAATTTGCGTCCCCTGGCGATGCGGCCAGTCGGCGGGGGACTGAGATATGACAAGGAGCTGAAGTCTGTGGAAAGAATGTATCCTGAATATTTACGTTCTTTTTCTTAACATCCCATGGATCCACAGACCCGAACCGGCAGATACCCTGTGTGGGCTATCGATGTTATCAATAGCGATCAGAAGTTAAGCCTCTACTCTTTATCAGAGAAACCTAATCTCTGGCTCCATCAGGTTTTTGCAGTCGTCTGGAGCAGATGGAAGGGCTCTGACGTTTTGTTCTTAAACTGTGGCATAGGCTAGATATACAGCAGTAGCCTAAAATTTCTTGGAGAGCTCAAGTTTCAATATTTCAGACCCAGTTGTTTATATTGTTTGAGATACTGTCGTGTGCTCACTTGTTTGTTTTTGTATGTGCCTTGAGACTTAGACAATATAATGAACCTAAAGTCATATTAGCTATTCACAGTAATCCCTTGTTCTTACCACTGTATAAGAAAATTTATTGTACAAGTCTTTCTGTAAAGGTCTACATATCTGTCCTCCCCTTACCTTCCAAGGATACCTTTGATAATAACCCTCACTATGTCAGAGAAGAAAACTCTAATCCATATCAAGCTAGTTTACATGTTTAGTCCTTCATCTCCTGCAAAAGTTGGCTTTTAGTAGTATTAAAACCATTAGTCACAGATAGCCTGCTAGTAGACCCCAGATGACCTTACTTAGGATCATTTGTTACCCACTGCATATCCTATTTACTGACAGTCTTTTTCTAGTAAAACTAGGATCGCAGTGTATAGGAGCTGTAGCCATATTATCTTTGTTTTAGCATTCCATGTGTGTTACTGTACCCTCTCATACAAAAGCCCACATTTACATTATCAATTACTAATATGTTTGTTAGCTATTAATAATAGATAACTATATGTGAATTATATTCCAGGAGATGCTATTATATACTATGTTTTTGCATATTGCTATGCTATATCACTAAGTAGAATTCAATTTATATTTAGATACTATAATATATTTATGTTAATGTACCATGCCCAAGAGTGGCTTTGTATCATTCTAGTTTACCTCCAGTGTATTAATATATTACTCATAGGTTTAAGAGTAGCCTATTGCGAATCTAGGAGGTTTATAAAATAAAAAAAATGAGGTTTCATTTTTACATGATATGATTGAAGTCCTGATGAATATGTTATCCTTTCCTTTGTTTATGGTGATATCTCATGGGTAGACATCCATTTCTTGTAGCACCAAATGATTGTATCCAAGACTCTATTGATGTGGATGTTGTCATTGTAAAAGGACAAATATTTATTTCTGTTATGCTGTTATTTATAAAACCCTCAATAAAAAAAATGATGATTTCAAAAAGCTTGAATGGCTGTCAATTTATCAATTTTCTTATAGTACAAAACATAAAGTCAGAAATGCGACCCTTCAAAGATCTTGCTGACGAACCCTTATCTAAACCATCTTGTAGAAACTGCAGAATGCTGGGAATTCTAAACAAGTGCCAACGAAACCTCTTTCATCACACCAAGCTTGGATAAAAGCATTTATTACAGTATCCGAACAAACCTCTATGAGACAGAATTAAGCTTTTCATATTCAAGAATGGTCCCTGCAACAAGCAATTCTGATGCATAGGATTATGCCACAGAGGAGAACTAGACATCTTGACCAGGTTTGCATACCAAGTTCTGCATGGCCAAGCTGGAGCAATCACAACTGCTGATGTGTGTTCCTGCTTGAGATGAGCTGCAACCCTTGGAAGGAGGACAATTGGAGGAAATAGGTAAACTAGATGGAACAACCACATGATGATCTCTATTCCTGGGAAGTTTGTAATTCAAATGAGAGGCCATTAGACCTATCTCTAGAAGCCCCCACTTGATCACAAGTTGGTTGAAGATCTCCTGACTGAGAGACCATTAACCCGAATGAAGAGCTTGTGAACTAAGGTAGTCTGTTTTTCAGTTCACACCTGAAATATGGGTAGCACAAATTGTGCAACGATTTTTTTCTGCCCAAGAAAAAATTTGAGACACCACCTTCATCATTAAAGGGACACTGAACCCAATTTTTTTATTCCGTGATTCAGATAGAGCATGAAATTTTAAGCAACTTTCTAATTTACTCCTATTATCAAATTTTCTTCATTCTCTTGGTATCTTTATTTGAAATGCAAGAATGCAAGAGTTTAGATGCCGGCCCATTTTTGGTGAACAACCTGGGTCGTCCTTGCTGATTGGTGGATAAATTCATCCACCAATAAAAATGTGCTGAACCAAAACAAAAGCTTAGATGCCTTCTTTTTCAAATAAAGATAGCAAGAGAACAAAGAAAAATTGATAATTGGAGTAAATTATAAAGTTGCTTAAAATTGCATGCTCTATCTGAATCACAAAAGAAAAAAATTGGGTTCAGCGTCCCATTAAGGAACTGTGAGTTTCCCCATAATGATTGATGTAGGCCTCCTCTGTGATGTTCTCTTATTAAAAAACAGATGTACAGCTCTTACTTGAGAAGAGGCCAGGCCTGGAGAGCTCTGAAAATCTCACAAAGTTCCAGAATATTGATTGGTAACCTCCCTTCTTGAGGAAACCAAATTCCTGCAATATCCCTGGTAATAATTTCACTAGAGGGGCGCAGGAAGAACATTCATAGAGATTGTTCAGTGAGAGGTCTCTCAAGAGAGATATTGTCTGACCGCATGATCTAACTGAATCCTTTGAGAGAGACAAGTGTAATCGCCACAACACTACCTCAAAATACTGAGCTGAAGGGGATGTAAGCAGCCACCATCATTGAGTCTGCACTGATCTGTCAGAAACAAGTGCATACTAGCCGAATCTATAATCACTCCTAGAAAATAAACTCTTGTCTAAGGAACAAATTAGCTTTTCAGAATATTTACTGCCAAAGGTAAAGATGGGACTTGCA
Source organism: Bombina bombina (assembly GCF_027579735.1). NCBI lineage: Eukaryota > Metazoa > Chordata > Amphibia > Anura > Bombinatoridae > Bombina > Bombina bombina. Next base: position 597,810,386 of record NC_069504.1, read on the forward strand.
TCAAAATATCATCCAGGTAAGGAGCTTCTACTATACAACTGACAACTGACAAAAGAGCTCCTAGAACCTTCTTGGGGGTTGTGGCTAAGCCAAAGGGAAGAGCTACAAACTGGTGTTTTTCCAAAGAAAGCAAACCAAAGAAACTGATGGCGATCCCTGTGAATAGGGATATAAGGATATGCACTCTTCAAATCAATTGTGGTCATTAATTGACCCTGTTAAACGAGAGGTAACATGGTTTGTATGGTTTCCATTTTCACAATCAATACTCTTAAAAACCATGCAAGGTATTTTATTCCAAATCTGGATCCGGAACTATCACCCATATGGCTTCTAGTTGACGAACACACTGAAAAAAGCACTTTCCCTGAATATTTTAGAACATGTGACAGAGGAACCCTCCTTCAAGGAGGCCGTGACCAAAAGTCTATTCTGTAAACTTGGGATACTATGTTTAGGTCCCATGGGTCCTGAACTGACTATGACCAGGGCTTCTGAAAAAAGGCTCAATCTTCCCCCTATTCTGGTTCGGGGGCCACCCATTCATGCTGATTTTCATCCGGGGGAAAAAAAACAGTGCTCCTTAGAATACGGTATCAGCTGAATATGGTCGTCACTAGCGCTAAACAGGAAGAGAAGCAGAAGAGGGATGGCGGGAACTCAGTGCTGCACATGCGAGAACAAGTTAACCCCGCCATTGCCAGAGCACTATTGGAGCATTCAGTCATAGCACTGAAAACTTAAATCACTTGTGACCCCAGCGGTATCTTAGCACACTCACTAAAGATACTGAGTCCCCAATGATTAATAACCCCTCCAATGTGCACCAAACATAGCCCATGAGCTATCTGCCTCTGCACTAAAAGCACTTCACAATACACCAGCAGCTCAATAAGAAGTGTGCCTCCAGTCTACAGTGAGTCCTATTACACATGCCCCTATGAGAATAAAAATAAAAATTACAATTTAAATGTATAAATGTAAAAGTTAAAAGAGAGCCACAACTATGTCCCCTTGGTTCCTAATACCTCAGCAATACTGTATGTCATCCTGGGCTGTAGTGAGGAGAAAAACATGCTTACCTAATGAAGGTAGCTGAGTTCAGTAGTAAAGCCTCCATCCTAGTTAGGTGACACCAACTCAGGATCCCTTAAAGGAAATACCCCATTGCAGCTCCAACAGTAGGTGACAAAGGAGCAGTCCCAGTGACCCCTGTGGTTGGCTGGTAAATAACTCCCACAAGAGATTTACATTAACAAGCCCTAGTTCTCCTGTACACCCCTCTATCCTGTTCTCGGTTCTTTGAGGGGGATGATGGAACTCACTGCAGTTTGAGCACCCCTTTCAATAAAATAAATCCAGCCATGCACCATTCACCTGTGAGGGCAAAAATTAACACTGAGGGGAATCTGGAAATAATTAAAGCTCTTGATGTAATTTTTGCCTGACTCCTGGTGGAGGGAGCTTAATCCCAACTGTTATGGATCGTGGACTCTCACCACTTTATGAAAGAAAACTTTTTTACTATCCCTTTCAAATATAATCATAGAAGGATTTTGAAAGCAGATAAGAACCATAGGCCCAACAGCCTATATTTCCTATAAAGCGTAAGCATAAATAGCTCATAGTATACTTGTGTAAGTAATACACAAACATCTATTTCTTTTTAGAACAAGATTTATCAAGCACTATCCGAATTCTTTTTATTCTCCTATGTGTTCGCCTTTGGAAAAGCTCATCTGTGTGCCCAAATTGATAATAAAAAAAAAAAATGGTAGTTATTTTTTACGCTTTTTCAAAGGCAAGCTCAAGTCAAAACAATGCTAAATGTCTCCTGTTGAATTAGAATATGTGTCTAATTTATCATTGGAAATAAGCTAAATCACTAGTTAAGCGTAAATCTTGTTTAGAGAAATACCCATAAAAACAAAGCATGTAAGTTCCTTTTTGTGTGTGTTTATTTGTAGCTTATTATTGCGCCTTTTTATAGAACATATTTTTATAGCTTCTGTCACTAGTGAAAGTGGAAGAAATTCCAGTTCACACATCCACAATATTCTATTTTTGTTGAAAAATTGCTACAGAATTATGACAAGCTTATTTGATACCATGTAAGACAGGTTATTTATGAATCGTTTTTACTGTAATATCCATAATTAAACAAAGCATATTAGTGAAGTGTAATATTATTCCAAAAAATAAATATAGAAATACCGGCTAACATCAGAAAAAAACGGCTATCAGAAAAAAATCAATCTTCACCCAACAAGAGCTCAAAGTGAAATGATTTCTAACGCAGGTCTCCACAGTACTTCTGGAGAACTTCAGTGAACGCATTTCTAGGAAATCTTTATGTTCACTATAGGCACAAAAAAATGATAAATAAGTAACTAGTTAATTTAATAAGGAGTACTATAGAAAATACGACCGCAACAATCTAATTTAACCCTTTTTAATGCTCCTGCGCAAGTAGGTGAACTGAGTAGGAAAATTCCCAATTGTAGATGCATTTTAAATGATAAATAAGGGCATTCATTTTTGTGCGTATTTTTTTGCGTAAATATAGGAGAATATCAGTGATAAATCTTGCTTTTAGTATCAATAAAATTGTAAGAAGTTTTAACTTCATAAAAAATGTAAATGTTTAAAAATCATTTCTTTTTTTTTAAATATATTATATTATATTAGGTTATTATATTAGGCATACAGATAGTCTTCAGATATACAAAGATATACAAAGATAGTCATAATATACAACACTGAAAATGTAATATACACCACGGTCTAATGCAATAATGATATAGGTATGGATACATTTCGTGCAGTACAAACTTGTTCTGTAAATGTAGTTAACAACGTTAAAATAGAATGCCTCTCAGTGTGGGAACCCTCCAAAATAGACTTTAGAGGTCACTCTTGGACTCCACATATCAAAACATAAATACAAATAATAGAAGGAACAATAGGCTAAGGAGACCACTCTTGGATCTCATTAGGAGAACCTCTTTTCCACATTTTATGGAATCATTACTCAATGGGGGGTAGTTATCAAGCCGTCAACCTCAAATACGCTGGAATTCCGCAGCGTATTTGTGGCGAGGCTGATTCTATCAGCCAATCGGAATTAAGGTAGGAAAAATCTGATTGGCTGATGGAATCAGCCAATCAGATTGAGCTCGCATTCTATTGGCTGTTCCGATCAGCCAATAGAATGCGAGCTCAATCTGATTGGCTGATTGGATCAGCCAATCGGATTGAACTTGAATCTGATTGGCTGATTCCATCAGCCAATCAGATTTTCCTACCTTAATTCCGATTGGCTGATAGAATCCTATCAGCCAATCGGAATTGAGGGGACGCCATCTTGGATGACGTCCCTTAGTAGTCCGTCGGTGAAGAAGGTGGTTCCGCGTCGGCGGAAGGAAGATTCAAGACCCGGCTTGGAAGATGACTTCGCCCGGATAGAAGACCTCTTCAGCGCCTCTTTGAAGATGACATCGGCCGGATCGAAGACTTCTTCAGCGCCGCCTGGATGATGACTTCATCGGATGGAAGATTTCTTCAGCGCCGCTTGGAGGATTAACTTCTTCCGCTCCGGATGTCCTCTTCAATTCCATCGGTGGCTCGGCTGAGTGAAGACGACTCAAGGTAGGATGATCTTCAGGGGATTAGTGTTAGGTTTTTGTAAGGGGGGTTTGGGTTAGATTAGGGGTATGTGGGTGGTGGGTTTTAATGTTGGGGGGGGGGTTGTATTTTTCTTTTACAGGCAAAAGAGCTGAACTTTTTGGGGCATGCCCCCACAAATGGCCCTTTTAAGGGCTGGTAAGGTAAAAGAGCTTTGAAATTTATGTAATTTAGAATAGGGTAGGGATTTTTTTTTATTTTGGGGGGTTTGTTATTTTATTAGGGGGCTTAGATTAGGTGTAAGTAGCTTAAAATTGTTGTAATATTTTTAACATGTTTGTAACTTAATTTTTTATTTTTTGTAACTTAGCTTTTTTTATTTTTTGTACTTTAGTTAGTTTATGTAATTGTATTTCATTGTAGTTATTTGTAGGTAGTTTATTTAGTTAATTTAATGATAGTGTAGTATTAGGTTTAATTGTAACTTAAGTTAGGATTTATTTTACAGGTAATTTTGTATTTATTTTAGCTAGGTAGTTATTAAATAGTTAATAACTATTTAATAACTATTCTAACTAGCTAAAATAAATACAAAGTTACCTGTAAACTAAATATAAATCCTAAGATAGCTATAATATAAGTATTAATTACATTGTAGCTATCTTAGGGTTTATTTTACAGGTAAGTATTTATTTTTAAATAGGAATAATTTATTAAAGTATAGTGTAGTGTTAGGTGTAATTGTAACTTAGGTTAGGATTTATTTCACAGGTAAATTTCTCTTTATTTTAGCTAGGTAAGCTATTAAATAGTTAATAACTATTTAATAGTTATTGTACATGGTTAAAATAAATTGAAAGGTACCTGTAAAATAAATATAAATCCTAAGATAGCTAGAATATAATTATTATTTATATTGTAGCTATATTAGGGTTTATTTTATAAGTAAGTATTTAGTTTTAAATAGGATTCATTTAGTTAATAAGAGTTAATTTATTTAGATGTATTTAATTAATATTTAAGTTAGGGGGGCGTTATGGTTAGGGTTAGACTTAGGTTTAGGGGTTAATCATTTTATTACAGTGGCGGCGGCGTAGTGGGGGGCAGGATAGGGGTTAATAAATTTATTATAGGTTGCGGCGGGTTCATGGAGCGGCGGTTTAGGGGTTAAACTATTTATTTAGTTGCGGAGAGGTGCGGGATCAGCAGGATAGTGGTTAATAATTTTATAATAGAGGGCGACGGTATAGGGGGGGCAGGATAGGGGTTACTAGGTATAATGTAGGTGGCAGCGGTGTCCGGGAGCGGCGGTTTAGGGGTTAATACATTTATAAGACTTGCGGCGGGGTCTAGGAGCGGCGGTTTAGGGGTTAATACATTTATAAGACTTGCGGCGGGGTCTAGGAGCGGCGGTTTAGGGGTTAGTAACTTTATTTAGTTGCGGGGGCCTCCGGGGGCGCCGGTATAGGGGGTAGAACAGTGTAGTTTAGTGTGAGTGCTTAGTGACAGGCTAGCAATAAAGCTGGGAAAAAGCCGAAGGGCAGCGAGATCGGATGAGTGATAACTGTCACAGTCCGCTGCTCATCGCCCCGCGGCTTTTTGACAGCTTTATTTGATAACTTAGGCGAACGTATTCAAGGTCCGCGGCGGCGAAGGTAGGCGAGCTTAGGCGGACGTATTGGGCCGGCGAAGCCAGAAAAGTAGACGGCTTGATAACTACCCCCCAGTGTCTCTTCTTATCAACAATGTATATATCTATATGTAGACAGAAGACAATATTCTGATTGGACTAGGAGTATACAGAAACTAATATTCCCTTTAGTCATAACAAATATATTGAGCACATAAACGATCAGAACAGACCATATAAGTTTTCTCCTGGTATCTATAACTCAGGAGTATTCTATACTCTAATGATCTTCCATATGAGGTACACAGGATATAAGATCCGCCATATAAGGTATATTGCACTAGGTAGTGAATAAATTACAGCATTTAGGGGGGCTGCATTTGAGTGTAGTGAATTAACCATCTCAGGTAAGATATGTTGAAGTAACTGCCTCTACTAAAGCTTGTTTTATTCTGCCTGGTAGAAAAAATAGAACTAAAGTGTCTTTTTTATAGGGGATAGAATATATCTACCTCTGATTATGTCTATACTTTAAGGAAAAAGAAGCAATAATTGTATATATATATATATTATGCTGCCTCGGCCGCTGGCAGCTCATAAGTTATATCCAGCTTGACAATCCTAAATATTACAAAAGGAGAAATATACGCTCCAATTAAATAAAATTCTCAAAAATAGAGTATATATTGGCAGAATATGTCTATCTAACAGTACAATAAGAAATACGCAACAATAAAAATGTGATAGCAAATAATATATCAGAGAGAAAGAAAAATGTCCTGATATAACATAAATAAGAAATAGTGGTCTATAGCTGTATTCTATAGCTAGCCCACACCGGACCGAATTAGAAGCTGGGCAGAACAGCCCCTCAGGGTATCTCCATGTTTGAGTCTAGCATCTAATGTCTCTTGTAAAGTTAAAACATTACCGGGTAAGCTTACAAAACGCATCACAGGTGAACCACATATTACTCTTGTTATTAGCCCCCTGGGTCCGCGATGACATTAATAAATTAGTGGTTTGTATGGAAGAATGAGGCATACACTGCATGTTGATCTCTTGGACGGTCATTTTTTATTGTTTGGGTATAACCATTGCCGGTGTAGCAGCAGAGTTAGGTATATGCAGAGGATCTGCTGGGGTAGCGTCAGAAAGGGAACATCCGGTTCCAGTGTACCTTGAATTAAGGAGGTCGTCTGTTTGCTCCGTCCAGATAGGATTTTCCATTTCTAAGCTCTCTAAGCCATTCAGCAGTCAAGCCGCAGTCACTCCACACCGCTGTAGGGTCTCTGGCAGAGCGTAAACAGCCGCATGGGCAGCAAATGTGGGGACGAACATTGCCTCTATCTCTCTGCTGAGGGTTTTGAACTGTGCTGCTACACTGGTGCTCAGAGTAAAAATCATTTTACAGTGTAATGTCTTTTTAGAAAGGGGGAGGGTGCATTAAAAGTTTGCATTTGTTAGTTAAACTATGTACACACTTTTGGATATTGAGAGTTTGGTTTATTCAGCAAAATCTTCTGCTCCTTTGATGATGAATTTCTGACATTTACTTTAAGGTGTTAAATATATTTTTCCTTTCATACAGTAGGTGTGGTATTATGTTCTGTTTTAACAGCATGTTACATCCTCCTATTCAATATTATGTCCTGTGGAACAAAGATAAAGAATAACACTTTTGTAGATTCCCATAAATAATGTCTCTATTTTCTTGTATTTGCACTGCAGGGAAGAAATTTATAAATGTAATATTACATTTGCAGTGGCATATTCCATTCTAAGGGGCCGATTTATTAATGTGCGGGCGGACATAATCCGCGGGCTGCAATAGAGCTTAAATGCCCTTTTAAGGGCAATGCCCATCCAAATGCCCTTTTCAGGGCAATGGGGAGCATAGTTTTTTTTTAGTTTGGCTTTTATTTGGGGGGTTGGTTGTGTGGGTGGTGGGTTTTACTGTTGGGGGGGTTGTTTGTATTTTTTTTACAGGTAAAAGAGCTGATTTCTTTGGGGCAATGCCTAGCAAAAAGACCTTTTAAGGGCTATTGGTAGTTTAGTTTAGGCTAGGTTTTTTTTTTATTTTGGATGGGCTTTTTTTATTTTGATAGGGCTATTAGATTAGGTGTAATTAGTTTAAAGCACTTGTAATTTGTTTTTTATTTTCTGTAATTTAGTGTTTGTTTTTTTTGGTAATTTAGCTAATTTCCTTTAATTTATTTAACTGTATTTAATGTAGGGAATTTATTTAATTGTAGTGTAGTGTTAGGCGTTATTGTAACTTAGGTTAGGTTTTATTTTACAGGTAAATTTGTATTTATTTTAGCTAGGTAGTTATTAAATAGTTAATAACTATTTAGTAACTATTCTACCTAGTTAAAATAAATACAAACTTGCCTGTAAAATAAAAATAAACCATAAGCTAGCTACTGACTTTAAAATGCGTTAGGAATCTTGTCGGTATTGGCTGTACCGCTCACTTTTTGGCCTCCCAGGAAAAACTCGTAATACCGGCGCTATGGAAGTCCCATAGAAAAAAGCCTTTATGAAATTTACGTAAGTTGATTTGTGGTAAGGCCAAAAAAGTGCGCGGTACACCTATATCTGCAAGACTCGTAATACCAGCGGGCATTAAATAGCAGCGTTAGGACCTGTTAACGCTGCTTTTTTACCTTAACACACAACTCGTAATCTAGCCGAGTGTAAAGGGATGGAAAACCATACATTTAAAAGGCCATAATAGCCAAAAAAAATTTCATGCTCTAATTTTTTATAGCATGTAATTTTAAGACTAGCAAGTACCGTTTAGTATGTGAAGAGCAGAACGGCAGGACTCAGCTGTTTAACTAGTGCTTCTACTGTGCATGTAATCCCTTTGCACAGGTTAAACACATAAGACTCCATTTAAAAAGCTGCATACGCAGCATTGGAGATGCCAGGCAGAGAGGGGCGGAGATGTCTGCCCATATCCGCCTGGGGATTGTTAAATGGAGGCCATTGTAGTGCAGGGTCGTTTGTCAATAAAATCACAAGCTCTAATGAATTAGAGGATGTAAGTGTTCATCTATTATGGCTCTTTAAAACTCATCTAAATGATTGGTGAATTATCTGCATGGAAAACAATGTGTTCTTAAAGGACCATAACAGTCATATTAAAGTATATATAGCAGTGTATTTCAAATATAGGGGTATATTTCAGCCAGTTAGGAAGAGCACAATCAGCAGATGTTTTCTTACCATCTGTACTACTATTCAAGTGTCTGAATTAATTTGTTTCCCCTAGTTAAAGTAACATATTTACTCATAATTCTAGAATATCTGCCAGTCCATACACTGGCTCCCCTTACACTTTGGAATATAATTCAAAATATTAACCCTAATCTATAAAGCACTCAAAAACCTCACAGCTATATTTCCTCTTTCATCTCCAAACACTCCCTGACCCGCCTTTTTTATTCAACCTGAGCTGTGGAATCTGTTGGCGCTCTACAAATACCTGATAATAATAATAACCTCTTTCCCTCTCTCGCCTCTAAGACTTCTCCCACGCTGCTCCTGTCCTCTGGAACTCTCTACCCTGCTCCATCACACTGTCTCCAACCTTTTATAGCTTCAGACGCTCTTTGAAATCCCACCTATTTAGAGAGAACTCTCTGCACCCTCATCCTGTAGACTGTAAGCTCTTCAAGGCAGTAAGCTCCGCCTGTACTTTTGTACTTAGCGCTACTGAAATTTGTGGAGCTATACAAGAAAATGATGCTAATAATAATTATTATCTGGGTTTACTACATTTGGACTGTTTAACCACAAGAAAAACTACATGATTTCACAGGCGTTTTGCAGAGCTACACAGAAGCAAAAAATAAGCCACCAATAGGAAATTAGAGCATAATCAATATAAAAAGGTGTGAAAAGTATTTTCTTACAGATTGGAATACTGTTAGCAAGAGGTCCATTTGATAGGTTAATGCACAAAAAAGCTGTATTTCAGTTAGTTTACAACAGAAGCAGTTTCTCACACCACAATAACAAAAATGTTAATTCTAACAGACTGGAATATAAATCACAATTTGATGTATTTTTGCAATTTATCTTCATTTGCTAAAATTCCTATTGTAAAAGTAAAATGCCATTGGCTGATAATAACATAAGGGGTAGTATGTTGTATACATGCATATTTCCCCCCTCCCACTGTGCATGCTTGGAGTTGTTGTTATGAAGAATAATGACATGTTGCTTGAAATTATGAGACCATAGCCAATCACAAGGCCTGTCTTCATCACTTATCTGCTGTATATGCTGAACTATGCAACTTTACCACATGCCCCACAATATACAGAGGGACTTTGATATCCCTTATTTGAAAGAAGCAATCCTCCCCTTTAAAATGAGTGGTCCTGTGTAAGTCTAGCTACCAGGTGACTGTGATAACAATGAAACATACCTCACAACAGTTTTCCTATTTTTAGAGTTTTAGCTAATCTATAGAGGTGCTAATCAATCCTCAATATAGAATTATATCACAAAAGCCAACACTGGCAATAGGGGGAACCCATCATTCAAACAAGGCACTTCATATTGTTATAGCTGTCAAGTGATGGTTTAAGTAATAACAATCAATTAGCAACAGCCATGTGTTTGTGAGGATACCGTAACAGAAAAGTAATAAATTGTTTGTTCAAATCAATGAGTGTAAACAGTTAAAAACTACTCTAGCACAGGTAAGTGAAATGGCTCAGCAGTGAAGGGGTTCAGCACTGATAACTTCTGAAGAAACATTTTTTTCTAGTAAAAAATACATTGCAAATTGTTAATTAATGGATTTGAAATTACTGATCTGCATTTCAAATATTATTTTTCTGTCCTTTTAAGTTTACGAAATGTTCATAGTATTTGTAGCATAATCGTTTCCACACTTATTACACCTCACTTCTCCATTTTAAAAATGTATTTACATTTAAAGTTAAGCAATAAGCAACTACACAAATGCCATATTGAAGTCAGTATATTTCTAGACAAATTGACATACTGTAGAAAACTGTACAGTTAAACTACAGTCAAATCATTCTAACATTGTTGTTACTTGTATGAATATTACAAATATATAACCCTGTTACTTTATGCTGTATACTATCTTAATAGATAGAAAGATAGACAGACAGACAGATAGATAGATAGATAGATAGATAGATAGATAGATGGAGATACAGTATGTAGAAAAATATACGTTGTGTGTCAGATCTGAGTTACCAATGTTTGTGTCTCAGGAACAAAAAGAGGAGACCTATTTTGGGGTATAAATTCCCTGTTTCCCCATAGACTTTCCCTTCAGTATTGCTTGGTCTCTCAAATCATATTATGGGGCCGATTTATCACAGGCTAAATGGCCACTGATGCCCCTGTAGCCTTCAGGTACCCTGCCTCTGAGGCATAACTGGTCCGCTGCCTCTGATGCTGCAATTTGTAATCTGCCCGATCCTATACAATCGGACTGATTAACACCCCCTGCTAGCGGCCAATAGGAGGCAATATGTGAGGAAGCTAGGCATTTCAATATTGTTGCACAGATTGCAATATGTTATTTCCCCCATTTGCTTAGTAGGGGCTTAGACATCAGGCTTTTCATGTGCTGGGACTGGAATTCACAGAACATACAAAAAATACAGGATTTACTGAGGCATTTCTATGTCTATTAACCTACTGCCCACAACACTGCTGCAGCTAAGATAAAACTTACTATATCTTTCAAACACTTTCAATAGTGTTTTAGATAAAGTAAAAAACAAAATGTATGCTTACCTGATAAATGTATTTATTTCTGTATATAGTAAGTCCAATGCTTGAGTAATTGCTGTTGGGAAGGAGAGATATTCCCAACAGTAATTACTCAAGCCGTGGACCATATCTGAGGAAAGAAAATAAAATAAAAAATCCTCAGTATATCTACTTATATTGTTATCCATTCTAGCAGCCTCAACACAGTAGTCAGCAGGTTTAATATTAAGGTAATTTCAGAGTGTGTAACATCTATATAAACCAGGATAATTTGTGGTGTTCTGCTATACAGACGCTAAAGGGTTAATAATTTAACTCTTTCTTGCTTATTTTGGTACTTGCTGTAAAGTTATTCTTCCTATGTCAATCACATGCTTTAGAGTAAGGGAGGTGATGCGGAGTTTGATGATTTAACCTGCATTAAAGGCTATAACAGTGCAAAAAGAAAATCCTCTAATATATAAGAGAATTTATTTTATTGCACTGTTGCTTGCATATAACCCAATCTTTTTAACCCCTACAAATGGATTAAATACATAGTTAAATTCATCCCCAGTGCAGCAATGCACTACTGGGAGCTAGCTGAGCACATCTTGTAAGCCAATGACAAAAGACAAATGTGTGTAGTCACCAATCACCAGTGGTGTATTGCTGTTGTTGAGTATATGTACATATTCTTTTCAGCAAAGGTACCCAAGAGAATAAACTAAATTTCATAGTAGAGAATTAAATGCTCTATTTGAATCTTTAAAGATAGAATTTGACTCTATCACGTTAAGCAATCAATATTGCTAAATAATACTGCTAGTATTTATTGAGCTTTTTTGGGGGGAGTCTTAGTGGGCAGAGCTATGCAAACCATTAAAGTGACATAATACTCATATGCTAAATCACTTGAAACTGATGCAGTATAACTGTAAAATATCACCTGAGCATCTCTGTGTAAAAAAGGAAGATATTTTACCTCACAATCTCCTCAGCTCAGCAGAGTAAGTTCTGTGTAAAAAGTTATACTCAGCGGCTCCCACTGAAGAAATGAACAGCAGCCAATCAGCATCAACAGTGCTGAGGTCATGAACTCTTTTACTGTGATCTCATGAGATTTTACTTAACTCTCATGAGATTTCATTCTAAACTTCCTTACACTGAATAGGGAAATAACATGAGAGTGCACAAGGCTCATCCCTTCGGCTGTCCTGGAACAGACATACTGATATGCTGCTTAGAAGTCCTTTACAATGGGATGTGGCTACTGAGAAACTTTTGAGGTAAAATATCTTTCTTTTTTACATAGAGATGTTCAGGTGATATTTTCTAGTCAGCTTTTTACAGCTATACTGCATCAATTTCAAGTGTTTAAACATTTGGGTATTATGGCCCTTTAATGGGCATGGCTCTGCTGCAAAGTGTTCCAGGATTTTGTTTCAAATGTTGACAACTATGTAAGAGCAGATCTTGTGAGAGGAATGCAATACAGGAAATGAGCAGGTAAAAAGGGTAAAGAGGAAATAAAACTGAGGAAGTTAGAGACAATGCAATACAGCAAGAAATAAAAGTGAAAACAAATGGATGGATCACTAAGAGGAATTACAAAGAAGAGTCATGTGATTAGTTTAGAAGAAGCTGAATAGGACAATAGGATGTTGAATTGTACATAGAAAATAATCTGTCCTGTATCAGTTTGATTTCCTAAATAGCCCTTACACGTGTTTTAGTTAAATGGACAGCTGAATTTACCATAGAAAGTGTAATTTAGATTTCAGAACGCTGACTCTTTTACAAAGTGATTGTTTGATCATTGCATGAAAGCACCATTAAATGCAGAGAACTGCACAGTCAACAATTGCATTATAAATAGACAGTGCAATATCACTAATTTTAAATAAGAAGTAGATATTTTTCTGACAAGTTTAAAAATTTACATAAGTTTGCCACCTCCGTAAAAGCTGGTCCCTCAAAAAGTGTGCATATAAAAAGACTGTGCACAATTTGATAATGGAAGTAAACTGGAAAGTCTCTTAAAACTGCATGCACTTTCAGAGTCATACAAGTTTAATTTTGACCACAGTGTCCTTTTAACTAAAGCAGCACAAAAGCCAAAATGAAATGTGCCTGGATCAGATAGAGCATGCAATATTAAAATACTTTTCAATTTGCTTCTTTCTTGGTATCCTTTGCTAGATAGGCTCAGCAGCAATGCATTGTGCTAGGAGCTAGCTGGTTATTGGAGGCTACACACATGCCTCTTGTCTTTAGTGCATTGGTGCTTTGGAGTGTTTGTAATATGTATATAAAAGAGCAGTAGATACATATGTTTCAAATATTGGCATGAAAAAAAGCTGTTTAAAGCTAAAACGAATAGGAAGTGTGTGATTGTGTATGGGTGAGTCCTGCGACTCCACTGCTCACTGGCTGATGAGACACTTCTTAATAGTGTTTATTGAGCAGAATAACATATATATATAGTAATATATATATTTGTGTGTGTGTTTTTTTCTGCCCTCTTCACAGTGGGCGTAATTGGGAGCAATTTAAAAAAAAAATTTTAATTTTTTTCTTAATTGTTTTAAAACTAAGTGGCAGACAGTGGGCCAGTGAATTCGGTGGTGGCGCGACGGTCAGAAGTCAGAGGGACTCAGACACAGGCAGACGCGGGAGAAAGTAGGTTCCTTTTTTCCCCGCACTTTACAGTGTGTACACACTAGTCTTTCTGTCTCTCAGTGTGAGCAAGCGCGTCATTTAGACTGGTCCCAGTTTTCAGAGTGACGACGAGTCAAGCGGTCCGGACAGGCTGACATCCTCAAAAGTGTGCACCTGGCCGCTGCCTGCACCTCTTGGCTTGCTAAGCCTATTAGGTAGGTAAGTAGTTCCCCTCCCGGCGGACAGCTCCCAGACCCAGTGCCACCCTCTGTCTCACAACACTCTTACTCATAGACTGCCCCGGGCCCCCACTGTCCCAGAGAGCAGCTGTCATTTGAATTTGAGGCTGAGCACCTGACCACTAGCCGGACAGTCCGGTCTAACAAAATACTAAGTGCAGCACAGTGCACACGCTCACCAAGACTCAATTGGTTGGGACACAACAAATACTGTCTAGTACTTGAGAAAGTATCTGATCTGCCTCTGACGCTTTTCCACGCTAATGCTTACACAGTGGTCAAAGATCCATCTAATTATCTAAAAAAAAAACCTACTGATAAGGAAATGGAAGTTCCATTTCCTTATTGGTCGTGACTTGTGAGGTTGTCAGTCAGTAGTACTCAGTCACTAGCAGCAAATATAGTGTTAAGGGACAGTCACACAGGAGGGTACATACACTACAGAAGTGCAGAGTGAGAGATGATGAGGGAGATAATTCTGTCTAAGTTAAAGGGACACCAAACCCAATCTTTTTCTTTCATGATTTAGATAGAGCATGCAATTTTAAGCAACTTTCTAATTGACTCCTATTATCAATGTTTCTTTGTTCTCTTCCTCTCTTTATTTGAAAAATAAGGCATCTAAGCTTTTTTTCTTGGTTCAGAACTCTGGACAGCAGTGTCTGATTGGTGGATGAATTTATCCACCAATCAGCAAGGACAACCTAGGTTGTTCACCAGAAATGGGCCAGCATCTAAACTTACATTCTTGCATTTCAAATAAAGATACCAAGAGAATAAAGAAAATTTGATAATATGAGTAAATTAGAAAGTTGCTCAAAATTTCATGCTCTATCTGAATCACGAAAGAAAAAATTTGGGTTCAGTGTCCCTTTAATATAATATGCATCATACATGTAGAGTACTGCAAAGAGAAGAGAGTGTGTGTGTGTGCAGAAGCCTAGCCTATGTAGTACTAGTGAATGGTTTATACATAATTGGGAACAGTTTTGAATGTACTAACAGGTTTGTAACTTGTTAGATCTGTGTAATGTATTGCTTTAATTTACTGTATAATTCTAAGCAATGCACTGTTTGTTCTCAGTCATCTGAGTTAGTTTTACAGTACCCTGTACATTTCATATGTATATGAAATAAGCAGACTTAAATACTGAGCTTTTCATTTAGTTTCATTCACCTTGGTTGTGTGTTAGTACAGGATAGTTTTGATAGGTTGTGTTTGACCTGTAATTTAACAACAAAAAAATTAACATTACAATAATTGTTATGCTATTTTTAACATTGGCTGGCTTGCTTAGTGAAAGTACATTAAAAGTATTTATGTGGACTTCCGGTGGCAGTGGAGAAGAGCTCCGGCCGAGAAACAACATTAAGGCTCACTGAAGTGCCCGAAAACTGTGTGTCTTGGCGGACAACCAGTGCCTGATGGAGAACAGTAAGGAGTAAAGTATAACTCCCTCCCCGAAGTCCTTTTGAAGTTACGGGAGGATAGAGAAGTGGCAGCAGAAACCGCACGGCCGCCATCTTTAAGGACCGCTACACAGACCCTCAACATAACCGCAAGTCGTTGCGAATAAGCCTATCCTGCAGGACCAGAACACTTCAGGTCAGAAAGGTGGCGAGAGGGTAAGAGAAATTGCTAAAGCTACCTGGGAGCCATTTCCACAGCTGAGCATGTACACCCATGTGGCAGGTGTCTCACAGCAAGTAATAATAATAGCAGGCTGTTCAGCCACGCACTAGACATTTCTGCATAATTAATCCATTTGTTCTGGGGGTCGATTTTGGATGTATAAGTGGACTTTTGGTGTGAAGGCATAGTGTCATGATCCAGCCTAGAATTGAACCTGGGACCTGTCTATATTTCTGCTGCTGTTCTTCCCAGCCTGTTGTTTAGCCACTTTGCCACCAGATGGCTTGATCTCAGGCAAAGAATATTGGGCTTTTCTGTTTGCTGCAACTTTGGCTCTCTGGCTCCACCTGCTTACCAGCTGAAACAAATCAGATAATCAGCAGCCTGCTATTTTTGGGAGGTTTGCTTGCAGTTCTGGGCCTTGACATTGAGTGTCTGAAAGACCCTCTGGTCCTGTTTCCTGAGTGAAATACAGATTTGTTGCAGTCTATGCAAGTTTCCTGTTTGTTACTACAGTGTTCCAGTCTACAGCATATGCAAGTATCCTGTATGTTATTACAAAGCGCTGCATTCCTGCCTGTTATTACACAGTTCCAGTCTACAGCATATGCAAGTATCCTGCCTGTTATTACAAAGCCCTGCATTCCTGCCTGTTATTACACAGTTCCAGTCTACAGCATATGCAAGTATCCTGCCTGTTATTACAAAGCCCTGCATTCCAGCCTGCTATTACACAGTTCCAATCTACAGCATTTGCAAGTATTCTGCCTGTTATTACAAAGATCTGTATTCCTGCCTAATACTACAGCCTATAGACATTTCCTTATCTAATTGCATATATCTGCATTTCTAATTATCCTATAAATAAAGCCATCACCTTTATTTCCTAAAACCTTGTACCTGTTTAATTATGCCAAAAAGGAAAGACACACGCAGACAAAACACAACTTTAACCCCAGAACCTGACACCTCTGCACAACAGCTCCAACCTCCTGAACCTGCTCCCTTGCAGAGTATGATACATAGTTCCATCATGGGCTATTGTTGGTAAAGGAAGAATGGCGTGAGATAGTGTAGGATTTTCTCTCCCCCTTCATAATTGCTACATGAAAACCTGACCCAAGGTGCTACGTTACGTTACACAGAAAAGCTATATGCTGTTGAAAGGGGAAGGCAAGTAGAAGAGGAGAGCTATATATAGAGAATAGCTGTGGAGGTTATAAGTGAAAGGTACACCGATGTCCAGATAAGAGTTGTGACGGAGGTAGAGAGACACTTGATAATGCTACCCATACTGTGTCTGCTCAGTGTCACCCTGCAAGCAGCAATACTACGCCAGCTTTCACAAATCTACCAGCACCATGGAAGCAAAGTCCAAAGCTGACAAGAAGCAAAAGCAGCATATTGAGGTACACCAGGTGCCAGCAGCCCCAGAACTTCAGGAGGGGACCTCAGTCAATATGGACACTCACCCAATAGTCTCACAGCTGTAAAACAGGTTGAGGAGGAATAACCTCAGGGTGGTGACTCTCTGATGCAATTTGCGGAAAAAACACTACCGGAGCTCTTACATTTCGGCAGTATGGAGGTGCCATGTGAGGCAAAGAGAGCTCATCAGGTTGGGCAAGCAAGAACTGCAGACAACAGCCGACGACCCCGAGACATGTGCTTATCAAATACCTTAATTTCAAGGACAAAATTAATCTGCTCAGAGCCTACAGGCAACATGGCCCACCAGTTATTGAGGGAAAGAAGATACTCCTGTTTCAGGACTATTCTTTTGAAGTATCTAAGAGACGTAAAGAATTCTCCCTGTATTGTTAACAATTATTGAGAAAAGAATGTTCTGTGGCAATCTTGTATCCAGCAAGATTGAGGCTACAAACACCCCAGGGACCCAAGTTCTTTGACAACCCTACTCTTCTCTAAAAATTCCTTGAGAGGGAAGACAAGGATGGGGTCCAAGCACGGGAGGGCCATGAGCCAGATACTTGAACTGATTCTGTGTACCCAGATATGGGCAATGGGACTCTAAGTAAACAGGTTGTTCCTAGAAGAGAACCGGATGGCATTGTATTAATGAGATGTCTGCCTTCCTTGTTTGTTTATATGTGGGTTATTGTTGAGTTTGTCCCTTCTACTGTATATCCCTTTTTGATTGTCTGGTCCCCTACTAAGTATCGCTAGTTGATACCTGCAGTTTAGGAGAAACAGGTAGTGATAGTTAAAGTAAGTAGATGGGATGGGATCATGTTAAACCTTTATATTAGGGTTTAAGGAAAGGCAGAATTAAGAGAGTTTGTAGTCACCAAGGGGTATTTCTCACCTGTTGGGGGGGGTCATTAGGTTTAGAAACATTAACTAGAAGTTGGCTTAGGCCTCTTCACAAATGCTGAATGTGTTGATGTTTATTGTGCTTATTATTTTTTTCATTTTTATTCTTTTATTTTTTCTGTTACTTGTCCTCATATGACTAGAGACTCCAGTATTGATGCCTTGGGAGAGCTGGCGGCACCACTTCCACCCCTCACCTTTGCTACAAGAACCGTGCTGAGGAGAAATAAAGCAGAACATAAAAGCAGAATCATCAATAGTAAGATGTATTTTCACACACTCATACACATCACTACACAATGGTTCACACCAGATTGTAGAATGGGGCCTGACCCTTTCTCTCATGAACACTCATGACATGGCTAATCCACTGAACATTGTGACTTGGAATGTGGCAGGGGTCACCTCCCCGATAAAGCACAAGGGCATCCTCAAAAATCTTAGAGTGCAAAATACACATGTAGCTATCCTAGTTGAAACACATTTGAGTGTGGCGGAACATCAAAAACTCAAACAAGGGTTGGTTCAGGAGATGATAGCATCCTCATTTGGGAAAAAGAGAGTGAGAGGAGTTGCAATACTCTTTAGGAAAGGCTTGGACTTTAAGGTACATTATTCAGAGGTGGACACTGTTGGTAGATATGTTATTCTGGACTTGGAAATTGAC
Organism: Bombina bombina; assembly: GCF_027579735.1. Lineage (NCBI taxonomy): Eukaryota > Metazoa > Chordata > Amphibia > Anura > Bombinatoridae > Bombina > Bombina bombina. The sequence continues at coordinate 597,828,925 of NC_069504.1, forward strand.
GGAATCCGCTTCCTGTTGGTAGGGGTATATGGTCCTGTACAGGATAAGGCCCAGTTCTGGCTTATGTTACAGAGAAAACTCCTCCAACACGCCAGTATGCCCTTGATAATAGGGGGAGACTATAACATTGCGCCACAGGTACTGCTAGAAAGGTTTAAAAATCCAAATTACATAAAACCTCACAACCACCACCATACACGCAGCAGGACAAAACAACCATCAATCATTTTCTATATGCCCTTTCGGTGGTTGATGTGTGGAGGGAAATGAATCCTGAAACAAAGGATTATACTTGTATCTCGCCCTCTAAGTGCTCTTTGTCCTGCATCGATTTTTTTCTTGTGTCGGCCTCATACAAATCCAGAGTTAAGGAGGTTGGTAATGGACCGGTCACAATTTCGGATCATGCGCCAATTAAATTAGTGCTAGAAACACATAGTAGACAGAATAGGCAAAATAGGTGGGTCTTTCCTTGGCAGTTATACAGGGACCTTGATTTTCGTAGATATCTGGTAGGTGAGTGGAATGCTTATCATGCTTTGAACATACAACACCTGGATAATCCAATGTTGTTTTGGGAAATGGCCAAGGCAGTCATGAGGGGGGTAATCTCGAACCATGCATCAGGGGTCCATAAAAAGTTTAAAGCTAAAGAGTCACTTCTTTTGAGGCAGCTTCTCAGCAGTCAAAACAAATAACTTAGAAACACCACTGAACGTAACAGGCAGGCATTCAAATTAATTAAAGACCAAAGGGACACTTTCTTATTATATCCGGCACAGAGAGCTGTGGATAGAGTAAGCGCAAAGTTCTACAGATTTGGAAACAAATCGAGTAAATTCCTAGTTGCAGTGACACGACTGAGTAGATGTCAGGAATGGTACCTGTACCTTTAACTCAATTTTATTTATTCTTGCTCCTCCCCCTTCCACCTGCCGATTAATCTGTTTAGACTGCCTGAATCTCATGTGAGAGGACGCTATTCTGAACCTCTTGGCTACTTCCATACTTGTTATTCTTTAACACTGACTTTATTTCACCAACTTGGATAAAGTTTTCCACCTAAGTTACGCTTACTCTGATAAGCAAGTTGTCAATACTTTGAATCCAATCATCTGTGCGGATTAACCGCTAACTAAAGTTTTTCCTACTGTGGCTTGCTCCCTTAACAAAGACTCACCGGCTTTTCGACTCCACTGCAGAGGGATTACAAATACTGTTCGCGGGTCATACCCGCTCACGAATAACTCCGTCTCAACTCTAGTACCGGGCAGCCTGCCAGCAAGCGCCCTCTGTGATAGGTCTCCAGCGACACACCTCCGTTCTGCCTTCCACTTACTGCACGATAGTCCCGGCACACGAAGGGCTTACGCTGACTGCCTGTCAGCTGTTTCTGTGAACTGCACACAGGCTGAACAGAAGCGCTGCAGCTGCAGCACAGACACGTCTCCTATTACTAAGGTACCCATTCTATTTCTATGACAAACTGTATCTTACCAAAACTGGTACAATAGAACTGTAAAGGTATCCAATAAACTCTCACACCTTAAAGTGACAGTCTGCAGTTGAGATCCTACTACATTAAGGGTTACATCACCCTGACATATTAATCGGCCCACTATGGATCCAGCAGACTTGCCTACGGTCGTATACAACTTATCTCAGCAGGTTGAGCAACTCTCTCAAGGAATGAGGGAGCTTCAATTACAAAACGATAGGCTCAGAGCTGCCGTTAGGGATAACATCCCAGAACCCCAGGTCTGTCTACCTGAACGGTTTGCAGGAGACAGAAAGTTATTCAGGCAGTTCAAGAACGCCTGCTATTTATTGTTCCAGATGAAGCCTAGGACATACAGTACAGAAAGACTCAAGGTCATGACTGTTATTTCCTTCCTCTCTGGAGAACCTAGGGTATGGGCAGATACCTTTCTAGAGAATGAAGACCCTATCTTGGGTTCACTCACTGACTTTTTCTCTGCAATGAGCACCCTTTATGAGGATACCCAAAAACAGCTGACAGCTGAGGCAAAGATGCGATCACTCAGACAGGGTAGACGTCCTGTAGAGGAGTATTTATCAGAGTTTAAACTCTATACCAAGGATTCAGAGTGGAGTGAGATCGCTCTTCGTAACCAATACCGCCTAGGACTCTCAGACAGCCTTAAAGATGAACTAGCCCGTACCGAATTACCAAGAGGCCTAGAGGATCTCATGACACTCAGTATTCAGATAGATAGGAGACTCCGCGAGAGAAGATCCGAACGACAGCAGACAGAAGGTACCCAAAGGTACTACCCAGCACCCCAACCCAAGGATACCTCCACACCTATGGAGATTGGGTTTACCAAAGGACCTCTCACGCTCGAAGAAAGGCACAGAAGACAACAGAAGAATCTCTGTATGTACTGTGCATCTCCAATTCATCTCGTAAAAGAATGCCCTTTACTACAGCGTCAGAAAAGAAGTAAGCCAAAAATTGTGTATAACTGCATGACAAATAAGATCCTGAATGCAGCTTACTGTACCATGTCTCTCTCTTTACAGTGGGATCAGCAAGTGCTACAAGCTGAAGCAATTGTCGACTCAGGAGCTTACTCCAATTTTCTTGACTTAACACTTGTAAATAACAATAAAATACCACTGATTCTGAAAGCAAACCCAGTTTCTATTCGTGTTATTGATGGTACATATGTTTCTTCTGGTCCTGTAACCCATCACACCATCCCTCTTAAGGTCACTATGGGTGATGGTCATATCGAATACATCACTTTCGACGTCATTCCCTCACCACTATATTCTGTGGTATTGGGTCTCTCATGGTTACAAAAACACCATCCCACCATATCCTGGCAAACACTTCAAGTTGACTTAAATTCGACATACTGCCGTAACACCTGTTACCCACATCAACAACTCCTCCACATCTCCCAAGGTACCATACCCCATGAATACGCAGAGTATATGGACGTATTCAATAAGAAACAAGCAGAACACCTACCACCCCACCGTATATACGATTGTCCTATCGATCTACTACCCGGATCTACCATACCCTATGGGCACATATACCCACTATCTCAACCTGAATTGGAACACCTTAAGGAATACCTTGATGAGAACCTAAAAAAGGGATTCATCAGACCCTCTACCTCTCCTGCTGGAGCAGGTATGTTCTTTGTGAGGAATAAGGATAAGTCCCTAAGGCCCATAATCGATTATAGAGAATTGAACAGAAGGACCAAGAAGAATAGATATCCACTTCCACTTATACCTGAACTTGTCGAGCGATTAAGTAAAGCAACTGTTTACACGAAACTGGACCTCAGGGGCGCCTACAATCTTGTACGAATCAGGGAGGGCGATGAATGGCTCACCGCATTTAGGACCCGCTATGGGCTTTATGAGTATACGGTGATGCCGTTCGGGCTCTGCAACGCCCCGGCCACGTTCCAATATTTCATTAATGATATTTTCAGGGATTTATTGGACGTGTGCCTTGTCATTTACCTCGATGACATCCTGATCTACTCTGATAACCTGCAAGACCACAAGAAGCATGTAAGGTGGGTCCTAGAACGCCTTAGAACACATCGACTATATGCCAAGCTAGAAAAATGTACTTTTCATACACATGAAATCACCTTTCTAGGCTACAAGATATCCTCATCCGGAGTACAAATGGAGGAGGGGAAAATAGAAGCTGTACAAAACTGGCCTATACCCACTTCCAAAAAAGATGTACAAAGGTTTTTAGGATTCGCCAACTTCTATAGGAAGTTCATTAAAGGGTTCTCCAATATAGCCAGACCACTCAGTGCCCTCACAGGCTCTCACACACCTTTCCGATGGCACCCAGAAGCTCAAACGGCTTTTGACAACCTTAAGAAATCATTCACATCCGCTCCCATTCTACAATTTCCAGACACTGGTCTACAGTTCATCTTGGAGGTGGATGCCTCAGACTATGCCCTAGGTGCCATACTCTCCCAAAGAAAATCCCCCACAGATCCCATACACCCTGTCGCCTTTTATTCAAGACTCATGACTCCCCCTGAACGTAACTATCCCATTGGGGAGAAAGAGCTTCTTGTTATAAAGGCATCCCTGGAACACTGGAGACACCTACTCGAGGGAGCTTCTTTCCCGATTCTTATATATACAGATCACCGTAATCTTGAATACCTCCAATCAAGTAAAGCCCTGTCGGCACGTCAGGTACGTTGGAGTCTGTTCTTCACAAGATTCCAATTCCACATCACGTACCGACCTGGAGCTAAAAACGGTAAGGCTGATTCTTTGTCCAGACAGTTTCCTCGTCCAACCCAACCATCAACTGTCCAACCCATACTGGCACCCCATCAATTCATTGGGGTTGTAAAGAATTCCACCTTAACCTTAAAGTCACATCAAGAAAAAGATACCTCTCTTCCAGCTTTGGACCAACAAATAGACTCCAGGGGTATAGCTCATGTACATGGAAGGATTTACATACCTCCTACTTTAAGAGATGACATACTCCGTGACCATCATGATTCCCCTCTGGCAGGACATCCAGGGATCACTAAGACGACCGAACTTGTCAAGAGGAACTATTGGTGGCCTAACATCCAACAATCTGTTGACCAGTTTATCAAGAGTTGTCATATATGTGCTGTATCGAAAACGGAAAAGGCTAAACCGTATGGCTTGTTAAAACCTTTTCCTATTCCAGACAGACCCTGGCATACAGTAGGAATGGACTTCATAGTCGATTTACCAGCATCCAACCAGTCGACTACGATCATGGTAGTTGTGGACGTACTAACCAAAATGGCACACTTTATCCCTTACAAAAAACTACCAACCGCTGCAGAAACCTCCAAGTTATTTCTTTCACATATAGTCCGAATACATGGCTTGCCGTCAGTTATAATATCCGATAGAGGATCCCAATTCACTTCAAAGTTCTGGAAACAATTGTGTAAGGTTCTCGATATAAACCATCGCTACAGCACCGCGTTCCATCCCCAAACCAACGGACAGACGGAACGCGTCAATCAGTGGATTGAACAATACATTAGATGCTATTGTTCCCATCAACAGGATGAGTGGATGACCAACTTACCTATGGCGGAATTCGCCTATAATAACACACTAAACAGCTCTACTAAGAGTACTCCGTTCTACGCCAACTATGGATATCATCCAACCTTCCATCTTCATCCCCATCTCAACACTACCTCACCTGTAGTAGATGACACGACTAACTCACTTCTTGAAGTATTCACCTTCCTCAAGGAGAACGTTCATGCAGCCCAGCAGCGGCAAAAATTTCACTTTGATAAGAAGAGACGCCCACCACCCAACTATCAAGTGGGTGATCTAGTTTGGTTGTCCACTCGCCACTTGAAGCTTAAAACCCCTACTCGGAAATTTTCCCATCTCTTCATTGGTCCCTACAAAGTCATCAAAGTCGTTAATGAAAACGCTGTGACTCTCATGCTACCAACTGAACTCCCTGTTCATCCCACATTCCATGTTTCTTTGTTGAAACCTTATGTACCGACTCGGCAACAGGCTGTTTCTTCCGATAACCCACCTGTCTCGCAGGAGGAGACTGTTTATGAAGTTTCTGACATACTCGATTCCAGACTCTCCCGAGGGGTATTACAATACCTGGTTCATTGGAAGGGTTACTCACATGATGAGGATTCTTGGGAACCCTCATCCAACATCAACGCCTCACGTTTGATTGGCCGTTTCCATAGACTCCATCCGGATAAACCTGCTGTAACTGCTGCGGTGCAGCACCTTTGATGGGGGGACCTGTCAGGAATGGTACCTGTACCTTTAACTCAATTTTATTTATTCTTGCTCCTCCCCCTTCCACCTGCCGATTAATCTGTTTAGACTGCCTGAATCTCATGTGAGAGGACGCTATTCTGAACCTCTTGGCTACTTCCATACTTGTTATTCTTTAACACTGACTTTATTTCACCAACTTGGATAAAGTTTTCCACCTAAGTTACGCTTACTCTGATAAGCAAGTTGTCAATACTTTGAATCCAATCATCTGTGCGGATTAACCGCTAACTAAAGTTTTTCCTACTGTGGCTTGCTCCCTTAACGAAGACTCACCGGCTTTTCGACTCCACTGCAGAGGGATTACAAATACTGTTCGCGGGTCATACCCGCTCACGAATAACTCCGTCTCAACTCTAGTACCGGGCAGCCTGCCAGCAAGCGCCCTCTGTGATAGGTCTCCAGCGACACACCTCCGTTCTGCCTTCCACTTACTGCACGATAGTCCCGGCACACGAAGGGCTTACGCTGACTGCCTGTCAGCTGTTTCTGTGAACTGCACACAGGCTGAACAGAAGCGCTGCAGCTGCAGCACAGACACGTCTCCTATTACTAAGGTACCCATTCTATTTCTATGACAAACTGTATCTTACCAAAACTGGTACAATAGAACTGTAAAGGTATCCAATAAACTCTCACACCTTAAAGTGACAGTCTGCAGTTGAGATCCTACTACATTAAGGGTTACATCACCCTGACAGTAGACCTCCTAATTGTGTAATGGCCATTCAAGAGGATGCGAAGGTCCACTCGGAACAGCAGAAAATACAGGATAGGTTTTGTAGGTTTTAACAGGAGTTGTATAGTAGTACGTCAGTAAGGGAGGAGAATAGAGAGAAATTATGGGAAATAATAAAATTGCCACAGATGGACAGAGAGCTAGCTGTGCTCAATGCCCCAGTAACGATACAGGATATATCTACGGTAATTAGAAACCTCCCTCTGAATAAAGCCCAGGGTCCGGACAGACTTCCCAGGGAGTTTTACAGGCTTCTGAACCCAGAGGTTTTGGATTCCTTGCTGGTCCTATTTAACGCCATCCTGGGAGGTAAATTCCCCCATCAAATAGATTTGCAGAGGCCCACATTACCATTATACCTAAAACAGATAGGAATCCCTTGCTGCCTGAGTCGTACCGTCTGATCTCCCTCCTCAACCATGATTACAAACTGTTTACCAAAATTCTAGCGAATAGGTTTGGGAGGGTGATACCAAGTGTGATTCACTTGGACCAGATGGGGTTCGTTGCAGGGAGATCCTCTGTGTTAAATACTAGAAAGTTATAATTGGTTATAATTGGTTATTTCGCATTTCTGGAGGGAGGGGCTAGTAAGGGGAGGCCCACGTCGATCGCCGGCGTATTTGCTGTTGGTCTACGCAGAAAAGGCATTTGATAAGATACTTTGGAACCATCTTTATTTTACTTTGGCCAGATTTAGTATGGGAGGGAATTTCTTAGACACAGTTAAATATATTTACACACAACCGAAGGAAGCTTTCATTGTTAATGGAGAATTATCCTCCACTTTTCCCCTGAACAGGGTCACCCCTGTTATGTGACCTTGCTTTAGAGTCCTTGGCATATTTAATTTGTGCAGACACGGAGGGGTTAGCAATTGGAAGGGTGACGCTCCACCTTTCTTTATATGCTGATGACATGATCTTCTTTGTGTCGGACCCGGAGGCTAATCTCCAGAGGTTGATGTCTATTATAACAGAATTTGAGGAGATCTCGGGATACACGGTGAGCATAGATAAGTCGGAGTTGATGTGGCTGACACCATAAAATAAAACACCACTAGCATGGTTCCAATTCAAGATAGTTAAGACTCACTTTAAATATTTAGGGGTCAAAATGATCGCAAACCTTAATTTATAGAATGAAACCAATTATAGGCCATTAATTAAGGAGATTTGTAATCATATGTCCTCATGGAGATCTCTTCCGATATCACTATCGGGTAGGGTAAACCTTATTAAAATGATTGTATTTCCGAAGCTCTTGTATTTATTCCAGATGCTACCGGTGCTAATGGGTAGGAAAGATTTGGGACTGCTTAACTCTAGGATTTTGGATTTTGTCTGGGCGGGGAAAAAACACAGAGTAGGCTATGCTAAACTGACTGGCGGGTTGAGACACGGAGGACTTAGCTTACCAAATTTCCAGTTATATAATTGGGCAGCCTTAGGTAAATTTTCCTTGGATTGGCTTAGCAGAGCACATCACTATACCTAGAAAGAATTAGAACAAGAATTAGCAGGACCATGGTCTCTGGTTATGCTCCCGCATTTGTCAGCTAAACAAGCTAATGCTCAATGGAAGGACCTAATTATTTTTAGGGAACCCTTGAGGGCTTGGAGGAATATCTGCAAGAAACTGAAAACCTCCAATATTTACACTAAGTTTCTGCTTCTCAGATGGAACCCAGACTTCATAGTAGGATTTACTATGGCGCCTTTTAGTCTGTGGGCAGAAAAGGGGTTGATACAGGTACAGCAGTTGTTGGAGGAGAATGGGGAGCGTATTAAGTCCTTTTCAACTCTTAGAAATACGTATGATATACCATACAACCACCATTTTGCTTACTTGCAGGCGAAACATTATGTTACCTCATTGATTATGGGGGGTAATATGTCTGGAGACACGCTTGCAGTGAATAGTTTGGTAACCCTGTTCTCGCAGGGAATATATTCAATCTCCCCCATATATGGAAGGCTGCTAGAGAGTATGAATCAACAGACATTACCACACACACCACAGCTTTCATGAGGAAATGGTCTCCTGTTCCCGCTCAAAAACACAGTTTTTTTTCCTTCAGACACAGTTGAGGGGTGAGTGGCTCCTAGTTCCAGGACATTAGCTAGAACACGTAAAATACATAGTAAGGCCACAGGAGACGTAGAACGGATGGCAATATATGAGAGGACTTAAAGATGGGTGCTGCCGCTCTCCAGGGACTACAGTAATAGTAACAGTAATTTGTTTTGTTTTGGTATGTTTTTCTTTTGTTTTCTTTTTTTTTAATTTAAGTTTGTATATTCTCAACTGCTTCCGAACAGAATGGATTTGGAGGTGATAAGAGTAATTTCAATGATTCCCATCACTCTACAGAGACAGCAATTGTCAAGGTTACCAAAGACCTACTTGCAGCAAAATCCAAAGGCCACGTCTCTCTGCTTTTCCTCCTTGACCTGTCTGCAGCACAAAATGAAAATGAAGTGTAAAGAGGTGGTCTTCAATTAAAAACTCCAATTTTTATTTAGTACAAAAAAAGTAAAAATGTCAACATTCAAAGGTACCAAAAAAATAATTAGCAGAGTAACAACAACTACAACGCTAACATGTTTTGGCACTAAGCCATATTCATAGCTAATGAGTACACCTGTAGCATAACTTATGTACCCCATATTGACCATTTATTGGTTAAAAACAACCAATGCTGCTTGCCACTAATTGACAAATTTTAAAGGCATATTGCCCAAACTCTACATTGACCTGATACAAATACTTAAAGTATCTATTTATAATAGACTGCTGGCTATGCACTAGCAAGTAACTAAATAGTGTGTGAAAACAGATAATGGAATGCAAACAAAAGTTTGTATGGATCTAACACTACATTGAAACTGCATTCATACTAAAAAGAACATATTACAAGATGCTTAGTATTTTTATCAGAAAACAAATAGTTTCTGAAGACTGCATTCAAATCCCATTGTGGTCTGACTCAACATGTTTAATGTCTCCACTCATAATCCGTCTGTACATAATGTATAGTGGGCATTCAATATAAAGTTAAATTATAAAGGTAAATTATAATTTCTCCTACATTGGTGTGTCCGGTCCACGGCTTCATCCTTACTTGTGGGAATATTCTCTTCCCCAACAGGAAATGGCAAAGAGAGCACAGCAAAAGCTGCCCATATAGCCCCCCCTCTGGCTCCGCCCCCCAGTCATTCTCTTTGCCACTCTGAACAAGTAGCATCTCCACGGGGATGGTAAAGAGTATGTGGTGTTAGTTGTAGTTTTTTATTCTTCTATCAAGAGTTTGTTATTTTAAAATAGTGCCGGTTTGTACTATCTACTCTACAACAGAAAGTGATGAAGAGTTCTGTTTAAAGAGGAGTATGATTTTAGCAGCAGTAACTAAAATCCATTGCTGTTCCCACACAGGACTGTTGAGCCCAGAGAACTTCAGTTGGGGGGAACAGTTTGCAGACTTTTCTGCTCAAGGTATCACTAGTCCATTTTCTAACAAGACATAGTAATGCTAGAAGACTGTCATTTTCCCTTTTTGGGATCGGTAAGCCATTTTTCTTAGACTCATAACAGAATGAAGGCTTATTAATGGGCTATATACTGGTTGACACTATTGTGGGCTAAATCGATTGATTTATATAATATTTATATGACTTTTGGAGTGTTTTGGAACTTGAAAACACTTTGGGAACGTTTTTTATTCGCCTGACAGTCGTTTAGACACCTATTCTAGTCAGGAAGGGCCTTTCACTCTGGTATGCAGAGGGAGGAGGCCTCATTTTCGCGCCTTAATTGCGCAGTTACTTCTGGAAGCAGTGCATGCAGCTTCATGTGAGAAGGTCCTGTGGCCATAAAAAACGATTCTGGAAGGCTTATTTCTGTGGCGAATAACCCCCAAGGAAAGGTAAAGCCGCAGCAAAGGCTGTGGCTGGGACTGTAGTGGGTTTAAACTGGTAAATTGAACAAATAGCTCCGGTTTGCTCATTTAAGGGGTTACAAATTTGTTGTGCAATACTTTCAAAGCATTAAGACACTAGGGTGCAAATTTGGTAAGGATCGGATATTTCCTTCATAGTTTTTCACACATTCAGAAATAAAGTGTGCTCTGTTTAACATTTAAAGAGACAGTAACGGTTTTGTTTAAAAACGTTTTTATTGCATTAATAGCCTGTATAAGCCTGTCTAACATGTCTGTACCTTCAGATAGAACATGTTCTGTATGTATGAAGGCCAAGGTGGTCCCCCCTTTAAATGTATGTGAAAATTGTGCCATGGCGTCCAAACAAAGTAGGGACAGTACTGTCACATTTAATAAGGTTGCCCAAGATGATTCTTCAAATGAAGGTAGTGGGGATAGTTCATCATCCTCTCCTTCTGTGTCAACACCAGTTATGCCCGGTCAGGCGACACCTAGTACATCTAGCGCGCCAATGCTTGTTACTATGCAACAATTAACGGCAGTAATGGATAATTCTATAGCTAATATTTTATCCAAAATGCCAGCATTTCAAAGAAAGCGTGATTGCTCAGTTTTAAATACAGATGAGCAAGGGTGCGCTGATGATAATTTATCTGTTATACCCTCACACCAGTCAGAATTGGCAGTGAGGGAGGGTCTGTCGGAGGGGGAAAAGTTTCTCAACAGGCAGAACCTGATATTGTGACGTTTAAATTTAAGTTAGAACATCTCCGCGCCCTGCTTAAGGAGGTGCTAACTACTCTGGACGATTGTGACTCTTTGGTCATTCCAGAAAAATTGTGCAAAATTGACAAATTCCTTGAGGTCCCTGTGCACGCTGATGCCTTTCCGATACCCAAAAGGGTGGCGGACATAGTGACTAAGGAGTGGGAGAAGCCAGGTATACCTTTTGTCCCTCCTCCTATATTTAAGAAAATGTTCCCCATTGTCGACCCCAGGAGGGACGCATGGCAAACAGTTCCTAAGGTTGAGGGGGCAGTTTCTACGTTGGCCAAACGCACGACTATTCCCATTGAGGACAGTTGTGCTTTCAAAGATCCTATGGATAAAAATTGGAAGGATTGCTTAAAAAGATATTTGTTCAGCAAGGTTTCCTCCTCCAACCAATTTCGTGCATTATTCCTGTCACAACGGCGGCGTCCTTTTGGTTCGAAGAACTAGAAAATTCGCTCAATAAGGAGACTCCATATGAGGAAGTCATGGACAGAATTCACGCACTAAAGTTGGCTAATTCCTTTATTTTAGATGCCGCTTTGCAATTGGCGAAATTAGCGACGAAAAATTCAGGTTTTGCAATTGTGGCGCGCAGAGCGCTTTGGCTAAAATCTTGGTCGGCGGATGTGTCATCCAAGACAAAATTGCTTAATATTCCTTTCAAAGGTAAGACCCTTTTTGGGCCAGAATTGAAGGAGATTATTTCAGACATCACTGGGGGAAAGGGCCATGCCCTCCCACAGCATAGGCCTTTCAAGGATAAGAACAAATCTAATTTTCGTTCCTTTTGCAACTTCAGGAACGGACCGTCGCCTAACTCTGCAGCCTCTAGACAAGAGGATAACGCTTCCCAGGCTAAGCCAGCATGGAAACCAATGCAAGGCTGGAACAAGGGTAAACAGGCCAAGAAGCCTGCTGCTGCTACCAAGACAGCATGAAGGGGTAGCCCCCGATCCGGGACCGGATCTAGTAGGGGGCAGACTTTCTCTCTTTGCTCAGGCTTGGGCAAGAGATGTTCAGGATCCCTGGGCACTAGAAATAGTCTCTCAGGGTTATCTTCTAGAGTTCAAGGAACTCCCGCCAAGGGGAAGGTTCCACATGTCTCGCTTATCTTCAAACCAGATAAAGAGACAGGCATTCTTACATTGCGTAGGAGATCTATTAAAGATGGGAGTGATACACCCAGTTCCAACAGTGGAACAAGGTCAGGGGTTTTACTCAAACCTGTTTGTAGTTCCCAAAAAAGAGGGAACTTTCAGACCAATTCTGGATTTAAAAATTCTAAACAAATTCCTCAGAGTTCCATCGTTCAAAATGGAAACCATTCGAACGATTTTACCAACAATCCAGGAGGGTCAATACATGACTACCGTGGACTTAAAGGATGCGTACCTACATATTCCTATCCACAAAGATCATCATCAGTTCCTAAGGTTCACCTTTCTGGACAAACATTACCAGTTCATGGCTCTTCCATTTGGTTTAGCCACTGCTCCCAGAATTTTCACAAAGGTGCTAGGGTCCCTTCTAGCGGTTCTAAGACCGAGGGGCATTGCAGTGGCACCTTACCTAGACGACATCCTAATCCAGGCGTCGTCCCTTTCCAGATCAAGGGCTCATACAGAAATTGTATTAGCTTTTCTCAGGTCTCACGGGTGGAAGGTGAACGTGGAAAAGAGTTCCCTGTCCCCGTCTACAAGGGTTCCCTTTCTGGGAAAAATATTTGATTCTGTAGAAATGAAGATTTTTCTGACAGAGGTTGTCAACGCTTGTCAAGTTCTTCAATCTATTCCTCAGCCTTCCATAGCTCAGTGCATGGAAGTAATAGGTCTAATGGTTGCAGCAATGGACGTGGTTCCTTTTGCTCGAATTCATCTAAGACCATTGCAACTGTGCATGCTCAAACAGTGGAATGGGGATTATGCAGACTTGTCTCCCCAGATTCAAGTAGACCAGTTAACCAGAGACTTACTCCGTTGGTGGTTGACTCAGGATCACCTGTCTCAGGGAATGAGTTTCCGCAGACCAGAGTGGGTCATTGTCACGACCGACGCCAGTCTATTAGGCTGGGGCGCGGTCTGGGACTCCCTGAAAGCTCAGGGTCTATGGTCTCGGGAAGAGTCTCTTCTCCCTATAAACATTCAGGAACTGAGAGCGATATTCAATGCGCTCCGGGCTTGGCCTCAACTAGCGAAGGCCGGATTCATAAGATTTCAGTTGGACAACATGACGACTGTAGCTTACATCAATCATCAGGGGGGGACAAAGAGTTCCTTGGCGATAAGAGAGGTATCCAAGATCATCAAATGGGCGGAGGATCACTCCTGCCATCTATCTGCAATTCACATCCCAGGAGTAGACAACTGGGAGGCGGATTATTTGAGTCGTCAGACTTTCCATCCGGGGGAGTGGGAACTCCACCCGGAGGTTTTTGCCCAGTTACCTCAATTATGGGGCATTCCAGACATGGATCTGATGGCGTCTCGTCAGAACTTCAAGGTTCCTCGCTACGTGTCCAGATCCAGGGATCCCAAGGTGACACTGGTGGATGCATTAGTGGCGCCTTGGTCGTTCAACCTAGCTTATGTGTTTCCACCGTTTCCTCTCCTTCCCAGACTCGTAGCCAGGATCAAACAGGAGAAGGCCTCTGTGATTCTGATAGCTCCTGCGTGGCCACGCAGGACTTGGTATGCAGACCTGGTGAATATGTCATCGGCTCCACCATGGAAGCTACCTTTGAGACAGGATCTTCTAGTACAAGGTCCATTCGAACATCCAAATCTAGTCTCTCTGCAGCTGACTGCTTGGAAATTGAACGCTTGATTTTATCTAAGCGTGGGTTTTCAGATTCAGTTATAGATACTCTGGTCCAAGCCAGAAAACCTGTGACTAGGAAAATTTACCATAAAATATGGAAAAAATATATCTGTTGGTGTGAATCCAAGGGATTTTCTTGGAGTAAAATTAAAATTCCTAAGATTCTTTCCTTTCTCCAAGAGGGTTTGGATAAAGGGTTGTCAGCGAGTTCTCTAAAAGGACAGATATCTGCTTTGTCTGTTTTGTTACACAAACGCCTGGCAGCAGTGCCAGATGTACAAACTTTTGTACAGGCCTTAGTCAGAATCAAGCCTGTTTACAGACCCATGACTCCTCCATGGAGTCTAAATTTAGTTCTTTCAGTTATTCAAGGGGTTCCGTTTGAACCTTTACATTCCATAGATATTAAGTTACTATCTTGGAAAGTTCTGTTTTTGGTTGCTATTTCTTCTGCTAGAAGAGTTTCTGAATTGTCTGCTTTGCAGTGTGATCCACCCTATCTGGTATTCCATGCAGATAAGGTTGTTTTGCGTACCAAACCTGTTTTTCTTCCAAAAGTGGTTTCCAACAGGAATATTAACCAGGAAATAGTTGTTCCTTCTCTGTGTCCGAATCCAGTTTCAATGAAGGAACGTTTGTTACACAATTTAGATGTGGTCCGTGCTTTAAAATTCTATTTAGATGCAACAAAGGATTTCAGACAGACTTCATCTTTGTTTGTCGTTTATTCTGGTAAGAGGAGAGGACAGAAAGCTACTGCTACCTCTTTTTCTTTTTGGCTGAAAAGCATCATCCGATTGGCTTATGAGACTGCCGGACGGCAGCCTCCTGAACGAATTACAGCTCACTCTACTAGAGCTGTGGCTTCCACATGGGCCTTCAAGAATGAGGCTTCTGTTGATCAGATATGTAAGGCAGCGACTTGGTCTTCTCTGCACACTTTTGCTAAATTTTACAAATTCGATACTTATGCTTCTTCGGAGGCTATTTTTGGGAGAAAGGTTTTGCAAGCCGTGGTGCCTTCCGTTTAGGTAACCTGACTTGTTCCCTCCCTTCATCCGTATCCTAAAGCTTTGGTATTGGTTCCCACAAGTAAGGATGAAGCCGTGGACCGGACACACCAATGTAGGAGAAAACAGAATTTATGCTTACCTGATAAATTTCTTTCTCCTATGGTGTGTCCGGTCCACGGCCCGCCCTGGCTTTTTAGTCAGGTTTCAATTTTTTTCTTTCTATACACTACAGTCACCACGGCACCCTATGGTTTCTCCTTTTTCTCCTAACCGTCGGTCGAATGACTGGGTGGCGGAGCCAGAGGGGGGGGCTATATGGGCAGCTTTTGCTGTGCTCTCTTTGCCATTTCCTGTTGGGGAAGAGAATATTCCCACAAGTAAGGATGAAGCCGTGGACCGGACACACCGTAGGAGAAAGAAATTTATCAGGTAAGCATAAATTCTGTTTTTTAAAAGTGGAACCAATGAGAAAAAATGCATAAATAGATACATTACTAAACTTCTGTATGAAATAATGTAATATATGACATACAAACATAAATATATATGTATATGTATAAGGTGAAACAAAAAATGTTCTCAATACACATTATTGATTTTCGGAAAAAAGATGTTATTTCCAATAATTAATCAAATCAAATTTGGAATTCATTCCATGAGGGACCCTAGTGCCAAGTTTGAAAATCCAAAACATCTCCCTCTTGCCCAGCATCTTGTCTCTATCACCTCCTCTGGGGGGAGTAGATACTTTCTCAATGGCCTGCCATTGAAGGGTAGCCAAAGATTTATTATGTTTCCTGGCAAAATGCTGGACAAGAGGGGTAGTGGCCTCTCCCGCACCTATAGTTGACAAATGGTTCCTGATGCGAGAATTGACATAATTTGTTGTTAATCCTACATACTGTATTTTACAGTTAATGCATGTGCTAACATAAACCACATATGAAGCGGTACAGTTGAGACATGATTCTATCCTAAAGGTGTCTCCTGTAGTCATTGAGGAAAAAGTGTCAGAGACGAGGGCATAGTCACATGGTCTGCATCGCCTCCTACCACACTTGAACATTCCTTTATGTTGTAGCCACGAACTTTGGGCCTGTCTTACTGGCTTACTAAGACAAGAAGGAGATGCAAAATTACCCAATGTTTTACTTCTCCTGTAAGAACATTGTAACCTATTGTCAACAATTTTAATTAAAGGGCCATAATACCCAAATGTTTAAACACTTGAAAGTGATGCAGTATAGCTGTAAAAAGCTGATTAGAAAATATCTACTGTGTAACCCTATCTTGTTGCTTTTTGTTTTTGTACTGCACTTATTATCTCAATAAAAGAAATTTGAAAATAAAATAAAAAAATAAAAAAAAGAAAAGAAAATATCTCCTGAACATCTCTATGTAAAAAAGAAAGATATTTTACCTCAAAAGTTCCTCAGTAGCCACCTCCCATTGTAAAGGATTTCTAAGCAGCATTTTATTGTGTATGTCCCGGGACATCTTAGGGGATGAGCCTCGTGCACTCTCATATTATTTCCCTATTCAGCTTACTATGAAATCTCATGAGAGTTAAGTCAAAGTAAAGAGATCACAGTAAAAGAGTTAATGACCTCAGCACTGTTTATGCTGATTAGCTGCTGTTCATTTCTTCATTTTTTATTTTTTTTTACCTGCAGCTGAGCAACAGCTGAGTATAACATTTTACACAGAACTTACTCTGCTGAGCTGAGGAGATTGTGAGGTAAAATATCTTCCTTTTTTACATAGAGATGCTCAGGGGATATTTTCCTATCAGCTTTTTACAGTTATACTGCATCAGTTTAAAGTGATTTAGCATATGAGTATTATGTCCCTTTAAGCCATCATCTGCAGCCAGAAGTTGAAAGTGTTTCTTTACAATTCTACAAATCTCCCTATACTGAGAACTGAAGTTGGTCACAAAGTATACTCCCTCTCTTTTCCTTCTCCTGGTCTTTGCAATTTTATTGGGTGAGATAGTGACAAGCAGCTAGCTCACAGTAGTGCATTGCTTCTGAGCCTACCTATGCAAGCTTTTCAACAATGGATACCAAAAGAACAATGCAAATTAGATAAGAGAAGTCAATTGGAAAATTGTTAAAAGAAAACGTTCTTTCGGAATCATTAATCTTTTATTTTGACTTTACTGTCCCTTTGATGCCATTGCTCCCCTGCAAATCTATGTGAGAGGGGCAAGCATTAACAATGAAAAATGTTATTGTTTTAATTAAATAAAACTATTTAAATTGTTATTATTGATGTAATTATTATGTTTATCTTTTCAATAAAGTACAAGTGAAAGGTTGATCAAATATGAATGATTAACCAATTAAACTGGAGATAGTTCACCTCCAAAATGAAAACCATGATTTAAAGCAGTTAAAATTGGTTTTACTGACTAGTGATTTAAATCAATCCACCCTGCTTTTAACCCCTGACTAGTAAACTATAGTGATATTCTTCTTCCACCCCTGTATATATATATATATATATATATATATATATATATATAATTGTAGGGGCAGGGGGAGGGTGTAGTCCTGGGTTATAATCTATACACAAATGGTTAAGATTATTTACCTTATTCAAATGATTATTGGTGCAGACCCTCAAAATAACAACCTTTAAAAAAAGAGAGATAAATGAAAGAGGTATGATTAAACCTCTTTCCTAAAGTAAGAGAAATCAGCACTCTTTTAGCATTAAGCCATAAGTTCTTTTATTGATCATATACATGCATCTCCCAGACACAAGTGAATTCCCATGTGAAATGGTAATTAATATATCTATACATATAAGTACATTTACGTGCTTATTGAAACAATTTACTTAAACACTTTACACATAAGTACTAAACATGTCCCTTTAAGACCTTATAGCATATTTAAATAGGCAAATATCGTCCATTGCTCATACCGGATTGTTAACTTCAGTTCTTAAGCAAGGTTAGTTCATCATCCAAAAAGATAACATATATAAAGTATATTGGGATTGTCCATCCTGTGTGTTTTAACAAAACATAGCAGTTATATTCAAACTGTATTGAGCCAATTCCACATCTCCTTTAAATGCTTTATCCTTAATCAGAGCTGTTTAACAAACTCTGACATGTTGCTTCCAATGGGCTGTTACAAAGTTTGCTTACAAGCCACAGTCCTTCCGAGAGACAAAACAAAAGTATAGCGTTTTGATAAATCACAACTTTCAAAGAAAAGAAAACCATCTCAACAGTGAAACATGGAGGAGGCTCATTAAAGGGACACTGAACCCAGATTTTTTCTTTTGTGATTCAGATTATCAAATTTTCTTCATTCTCTTGGTATGTTTATTTGAAAAGCCTGAATGTAAGTTTAGATGCCGGCCCATTTTTTGTGAACAACCTGGGTTGTCCTTGCTGATTGGACAGCACCAATAAACAAGTGCTGTCCATGGTACTGAACCAAATTTTTGCTGGCTCCTTAGCTTAGATGCCTTATTTTTCAAATAAAGATAGCAAGAGAACAAAGAAAAATTGATAATAGAAGTAAATTAGAAAGTTGCTTAAAATGGTATGTTCTATCTGAATCATGAAAGAAAAAAGTGAGTTTCAGTGTCCCTTTAACAGACTACAGTATAGTGTAAATATAACTTTTATATGCACTGGGGGAAAAAATTAGTTTGACTCACTTAATTGTTCTGAAACCGATCCCGCAATATCTCCGAGGTACGACTGTACACAGATTTATATAGGAATATCTTTTTCTTAGAACATATTTCCCTATGTGAAGAACACTGGAATGTGAAATATTTACAGTAAATACATATTTAAAACCATTATAAAATATTAGTATTGAATAAAAATGATTTTTCATGTTTTCAGGAATGTAAGCTTAGGAGGTTGCTGAACAAAAATGGGCCAGCTCCTAAGCTTATATTCTTGCTTTTTTAAATAAAGATACCAAGAGAACAAAGAAAAATTGATAATAGAAGTAACTCAAAAAGTTGCTTAAATTTGTATGCTCTATCTGAATCATGAAAGAAAATATTTGGGTTTTCATATCCCTTTAATTTTGACTTTCAAATCCCTTTAAACAGAGTGATAGCAGAAATGCTAACAATTCTCAAATACTTTGAGAAAGTTTTTTCTCTTAAGTTCCCAGTAGTGAAGGAGTTAAACACTTGAAAAACATATTCTATTAATTGCAAATTAAATATAAAAATCCTAATTCCCTAGGAAAACTTGAATGCTGTTTATCAAAAAAATTGCAAAACTTGCAAAATCAAATCCTTCAACAAGCTTATCTTATATTTTTCAGTAGTAAATGATCCCCAAGTCACGCTTAACCCCTTAAGGACCAAGGCCATTTTCAATTTCTTTCCCTTAAGGACCAGGGCTATTTTTACATTTCTGCGGTGTTTGTGTTTAGCTGTAATTTTCCTCTTACTCATTTACTGTACCCACACATATTATATACCATTTTTCTCGCCACTAAATGGACTTCCTAAAGATACCATTATTTTGATCATATCTTATAATTTATAATTAAAAATATTATAAAATATTATAAAAATATTATAAAAATGGAAAAAAACACACTTTTTCTAACTTTGACCCCAGAAATCTGTTACACATCTACACATCTACAATCACCAAAAAACAAAAAAAAAAGTTTCTAAATTTTGTCCTGAGTTTAGAAATACCCAATGTTTACATGTTCTTTGCTTTTTTTGCAAGTTATAGGACAATAAATACAAGTAGCACTTTGCTATTTCCAAACCACTTTTTTTCAAAATGAGCGCTAGTTAATTGGAACCCTGATATCTGTCAGGAATACCTGAATATCCCTTGACATGCATATATATTTTTTTTTAGAAGACATCCCAAAGTATTGATCTGGGCCCATTTTGGTATATTTCATGCCACCATTTCACCGCCAAATGTGATCAAATAAAAAAAAATTGTTCACTTTTTCACAAATTTTTTCACAAACTTTAGGTTTCTCACAGAAATTATTTACAAACAGCTTGTGTAATTATGGCATAAATGGTTGTAAATGCTTCTCTGGGATCCCCTTTGTTCAGAAATAGCAGATTTATATGGCTTTGGCATTGCTTTTTGGTAATTAGAAGGCTGCTAAATGCCACTGCGCACCACACATGTTTTATGCCCAGCAGTGAAGGGGTTAATTAGGGAGCATGTAGGGAGCTTGTACAGTTAATTTTAGCTTTAGTGTAGTGTAGTAGACAACCCAAAGTATTGATCTAGGCCCATTTTGGTATATTTAATGCCACCATTTCACCGACAAGTGCGATCAAATTTAAAAAAAACTAAAAATTTTAGGTTTCTCACTGAAATTATTTACAAACAGCTTGTGCAATTATGGCACAAATGGTTGTAAATGCTTCTCTGGGATCCCCTTTGTTCAGAAATAGCAGACATATATGGCTTTGGCGATGCTTTTTGGTAATTAGAAGGCTGCTAAATGCCGCTGCACATCACACATATATTATGTCTAGCAGTGAAGGGGTTAATTAGGGATCTTGTAGGGAGCTTGCATTGTTAATTTTAGCTTTAGTGTAGAGATCAGCCTCCCACCTGACACATCAGACCCCCTGATCCCTCCCAAACAGCACTCTTCCCTCCCCTACCCCACAATTGTCCCCTCCATCTTAAGTACTGGCAGAAAGTCTGCCAGTACTAAAATAAAAGGTATCTTTTAATTTTTTTTATTATTTTTTTAGCATATTTACATATGCTGCTGTGTAGGATCCCCCTTAGCCCCAAACCTCCCTGATCCACCCTAAACAGCTCTATAACCCTCCCCCTCTACATTATTGGGAGCCATCTTGGGTACTGGCAGCTGTCTGCCAGTACCTAGTTTACAAAAAAATATATATTTTTTTATTTCCCCCCCCACTTTTCTGTAGTGTAGGTTCTTCCACCCAAAGACTAAACCCCCACCCCTCCCAGATCACTTTGATTATTTATAATAAAATTTTTATTCCCCCTCTCTCCCTCTAAATTTACACATACTGTTCCATAGTGTAATGGTTCCCACCCCCTCCCTCCCCGTGCACGCGCCCGCCCGCCTCCCCAGTGCACGCGCGCACGTCCGTGCGCGCCTTCCACCTACCCCGCCCACGATCCCGCCCACCTTTGCACTCAGCAAGCCATCGATGGCCGCCCACCCGCCTCCCACGTCGGCTCCCACCCACCAACAATTGTGACCATCGATGTCTGGTGCAGAGAGGGACACAGAGTGGCTCTCTTTGCATCGAATGGGGAAAAATGTAATAACCGGAAAGCGGCTGGAAGCCGCTTCCAGCCACTTTCAACCCCAACGTCGTACAGGGTACATCGCTGGTCTTTAAAGACCAGTTTGTGCAAGACGTACCCTGTACGACGTATGTCGTTAAGGGGTTAAAAAGGGGACGAGAAACCCACATTTCTTTCATGATTCAGATAGAACAAACAATTTTAAACAACTTTCCATTGTACAATATATTATGTAATTTGCTTCATTCTCTTCGTATGCTTTGTTAAAAGAGAAGCAATGCACTACTGGGAGCTAGCTGAACAATAGGCATATATGTACAGCTACCAATCAGCAGCTATCTCCCAGTAGTGCATTGCTGCTCCTAAACCTAACTAGGTTGCTTTTCATCAGAGGATATTAAAGCAACAGAGCACATTACATAATACAAGTAAATTGGAAAAATGTTAAAAATCGCATGCTGTATCTGAATCATTAAAGTTTAAAAAGAAATTTATGCTTACCTGATAAATTGATTTCTTCTACGATACGACAAGTCCATGGATTCATCCTTACTTGTGGGATATTATCCTCCTGCTAACAGGAAGTGGCAAAGAGCACCACAGCAGAGCTGTATATATAGCTCCTCCCTTCTCTCCACCCCCAGTCATTCGACCGAAGGTATAGGAAGAGAAAAGAAAAGCTAAAAGGTGCAGAGGTGACTGAAGTTTTAAATATAAAAATATAATCTGTCTAATATGACAGGGAGGGCCGTGGACTCATCGTATCGTAGAAGAAATCAATTTATCAGGTAAGCATAAATTTCCTTTTCGTCTACTAGATACGACGAGTCCATGGATTCATCCTTACTTGTGGGATACAATACCAAAGCTACAGGACATGGATGAACGGGAGGGACAAGACACAACTGAAGGCACCACTGCTTGAAGAACTTTTCTCCCAAAAACAGCCTCAGAAGATGCAAAAAATTGGAAAATTTGGAAAAAGTATGAAGGGAGGACCAAGTCGCAGCCTTACAAATTTGTTCAACAGAAGCATTGTTTTTAAAAGCCCATGTGGAAGCCACCGCTCTAGTAGAATGAGCTGTGATCTTTTCAGGAGGCTGCTGTCCAGCAGTCTCGTATGCCAAACGGATGATGCTTTTCAGCCAAAAAGAAAGAGAGGTAGCTGTAGCTTTTTGACCCCTACGCTTTCCAGAATAAACAACAAATAGAGAAAATGTTTGACGGAAATCCTTGGTCGCTTGTAAGTAAAACTTCAAGGCACGAACCACGTCCAGATTATGTAACAGACACTCCTTCTTAGAAGAAGGATTAGGACATAGAGAAGGAACAACAATTTCCTGATTAATATTCTTATTTGAAACAACCTTAGGAAGGAATCCAGGTTTAGTACGCAAAACCACCTTATCAGAATGGAATATAAGATAAGGAGAGTTGCATTGTAATGCAGAAAGCTCAGAAACTCTTTGAGCAGAAGAGATAGCAACTAAAAACAAAACTTTGCAAGATAAAAGCTTAATATCTATGGAATGCATAGGTTGAAACGGAACCCCTTGAAGAACATTTAGAACTAAATTCAAACTCCATGGCGGAGCAACAGGTTTAAATACAGGCTTGATTCTGACTAAAGCCTGACGAAAGGACTGAACGTCTGGGACATCGGCCAGACGCTTGTGTAGTAAAATTGACAAAGCAGAAAATAAGGAACTAGACGATAATCCCTTCTCCAATCCTTCTTGGAGAAATGACAAAATCCTAGGAATCCTAACCCTACTCCATGAGTAGCCTTTGGATTTGCACCAATAAAGATATTTACGCCATATCTTATGGTAAATTTTCCTAGTAACAGGCTTCCGAGCCTGAATCAAGGTATCAATAACTGACTCAGAGAATCCCCGATTATATAAAATCAAGCGTTCAATCTCCAGGCAGTCAGCTGCAGAGAATTTAGATTTGGATGTTGGAACGGACCTTGAATGAGAAGGTCCCATCTCAGTGGCACAAATGAATGTATATCTATCAGCGCCACAATAATACCATACAAGCTATATCTGATATAGGCGGAGTCTCCCAACCAGACTCCAAAAGTTAAGAGTAAAAAGAAATGCCAAGATACAGCGCTACACTACCCTCAGATGAGGGTTGGGTTGCTAAAGATGGTGTCCACGACTAGGAATGTGTATACATAAAGGTTAATATATAATATTGTGTTACACAAAGAATATATATAAAGCCATGTGAAAAAGTACTTAAAAGGTAAAAGATTAAAAACAAAATATATATATATATAGGATGTGATATTAAAATGTATTAAACAAACATTTTATTAACATAAACTGACAGTTAAAAATACAGTTAAAAATAGATTCAACAATCTAATGGATTGCCCCATACAATGTCCAAGAAGTTATGTCCTATGTAACATACAAGTGTTTAAGTCCCATACCAAAATGTCCAAAGCAAATGTTCAAGGTTAATATCCAAAAAAAAAAAAATAATAAAAATGATAATATGTCCAAAGTTGGTGTAAAAATCAAAAAGGTGAAAAAATGTAAAAAATATAAAATATATTAAATATTTTTTGAAAAGATGAAAAAATAAATAAAAATATATAAAAAATATATGAGTTGTGATCAGCAACCCATATGGAAGGAATATAATATATGTGATAGTGAATAATTCTCGTGAGGTGTACACCTAAAAAGTGTGTGTCATAAAAAATGTGTCATAAAAAAGGATTCAAAATCCTGGTGAAATAAATAAAGTCCAAATTGCTCCAAAAAAAATGTGTATATAATTCCAAGTATTCCAAATGTGAGTGTAGAAAGTGCTGGGTTGATGTTCCTCTTCTTAAAAGGTTATCAAATGTAATAGGATATCCTCCTGTACCTAAAAAAGTGTACAGAAAATAGACATAGTGCAATAAAATCACTTTAGAATGACAACAACAGTATTCTACTCACCAGATATATTCTGAGCTGCAATACCAGTGTATAGCCAATGCGTTTCGGTCCTCAGGGACCTTTATCAAGACAATAACTGACTCAGAGAATCCCCGATTATATAAAATCAAGCGTTCAATCTCCAGGCAGTCAGCTGCAGAGAATTTAGATTTGGATGTTGGAACGGACCTTGAATGAGAAGGTCCCATCTCAGTGGCAGTTTCCACGGTGGCAGAGATGACATTTCCACTAGATCTGCATACCAAGTCCTGCGTGGCCACGCAGGCGCTATCAAGATTACCGAAGCCCTCTCCTGTTTGATTCTGGCAATCAGACGAGGCAGGAGAAGAAAGGGAGGAAACACATAAGCCAGGTTGAACGACCAAGGTACTGCTAGAGCATCTATCTGTACTGCTTGATCCCTTCATCTGGATCCGTAACAAGGAAGTTTGGCATTCTGACGAGATGCCATCAGATCCAATTCGGGTGTGCCCCATTGATGAATTAATGTCGCAAACACCTCATCCCACTCCCCCGGATGAAAAGTCTGACGACTTAGAAAATCCGCTTCCCAGTTCTCCACTCCTGGGATGTAGATTGCTGATAGATGGCAAGAGTGTGCCTCTGCTTATCGAATTATCTTGGAAACCTCTATCATCGCTAGAGAACTCTTTGTTCCCCCTTGATGATTGATATATGCTACAGTCGTGATATTGTCCGACTGGAACCTTATGAATTTGGCCAAAGCCAACTGAGGCCACGCTTGAAGTGCGTTGAATATTGCTCTCAGTTCCAGAATATTGATTGGTAGTAGGGAGTCCTCCAGAGTCCAAACACCCTGAGCCTTCAGTGAATTCCAGACTGCACCCCAGCCCAAGAGGCTGACGTCCATCGTCACTATGACCCATGCTGGTCTGCGGAAGCACATTCCCTGGGACAGATGATCCTGTGACAACCACCAAAGAAGAGAGTCTCTGGTCTCTAGATCCAGATTTATCTGAGGAGATAAATCCACATAATCCCTATTCCACTGTCTGAGCATGCACAGCTGCAGTGGTCTGAGATGTAAGCGAGCAAACGGAACGATGTCCATTGCCGCTACCATTAATACAATGACCTCCATACACTGCGCCACTGATGGCCGAGGAGTGGACCGAAGTGCCCGGCAAGTAGTTAAGATCTTTGACTTTCTGACCTCCGTCAGAAATATTTTCATGTCTACCGAGTCTATCAGAGTTCCTAGGAATGGAACTCTTGTCAGTGGAACTAGTGAACACTTTTGTATATTCACCTTCCACCCGTGAGTTCTTAGAAAAGCCAGCACAATGTCGGTGTGAGATTTGGTTAGCTGGTAAGTTGACGCCTGAATCAAAATATCATCCAGATAGGGCGCCACTGCTATGCCCCGCGCCCTTAGAACCGCCAGAATGGACCCTAGCACCTTTGTGAAGATTCTGGGAGCTGTGGCCAACCCGAAAGGAAGGGCCACAAACTGGTAGTGTTTGTCCAGGAAGGCGAACCTGAGAAACTGGTGATGATCTCTGTGGATAGGAATGTGAAGATACGCATCCTTTAAGTCCACGGTAGTCATATATTGACCCTCCTGGATCATTGGTAAAATAGTTTGAATGGTATCCATCTTGAACGATGGGACTCTGAGAAATTTGTTCAGGCATTTGAGATCTAAAATCGGTCTGAAGGTTCCCTCTTTTTTGGGAACCACGAACAGATTTGAGTAAAATCCCTGCCCCTGTTCTAGTTTTGGAACTGGGCAGATTACACCCATGGTATATAGGTCTTTTACACAGCGTAAGAACGCCTCTCTTTTTGTCTGGTCTACAGACAAACGTGAAAGATGAAATCTCCCTCTTGGGAGAAAATCCTTGAATTCTAGTCGATACCCCTGGGTCACGATTTCTAATGCCCAGGGATCCTGAACGTCCCTTGCCCAAGCCTGAGCGAAGAGAGAAAGTCTGCCCCCTACTAGATCCGGTCCCGGATCGGGGGCTGCCCCTTCATGCTGTCTTGGTAGCAGCAGCGGGCTTCTTGGCCTGTTTACCTTTACTCCAGGTCTGGTTAGGTCTCCAGACTGACTTGGATTGTGCAAAATTCCCCTCCCCACCCCCAAATCAGAACACTGTGAGGGTACATCGGAGATGGCCAATAAAGCATCAGAGGGCTCAGCATTTACTCTAATACCTGACCTGCTGCGCTTACCCTGTAAACCTGAAAGCTTTAGATAATACCTCTGTAAGGGTAGTAGACATAACTACAGCCATATCTTGCAGGGTGAAAGCACTAGAAGTACTAGGCGTCGCTTGAGCGGGCGTTAAAGGTTGTGACACTTGGGGAGAATTGGATGGCATAACCTGGTTCTCTACAGACTGAGAATCATCCTGAGACATACTTTTATCACCTAAAATATGTTCTTTGCAATGTAAGGCCCTTTCAGTACATGAGGGACACATTTTTAGTGGGGGTTCCACAATGGCTTCTAAACCCATAGAACATTGACTTTCCTCAATGTCAGATATGTTGAAACAGACTAGTAATGACCAAAAACAGTCTTGAAAACACTTTATTTAGTGAAAAAAAAAACAACAATCTGAAAAACGGTACTGCGCCTTTCAGAGTAAAAAAGCGTACAATTTCTGCAAAACTGCTCTAAAATTGTATAATTATCACAATTTTAGGATATATGTGCCTTATCTTGCCAGCTAAGATTGCACCACAAGTAAGGAATGCTTAACCCTTAATGAAAAAAAAACGTTACTCAAAAACGTTATAAAATTAACAAATTAACCCCCTGCCCTCAGGGGTCTGTTAAATCACTCTATCACTTCGTTTAGGCCAAATCATTCAGTTTAGGCCCACTGGAGCTGGCGCTTGCTGCTTGCATAGGAAATTCAACTGCGCATCTGAGGCGCAAAATTAGGCCCTGCCCATCTATATCGATGTTTCTCTGCCTAGTAAAAACCGCTGTAAAGCGGTCTAGAACCTAGCCATGTGGGTTTTCATATACCCAACCTGTTATTGAAAGCCATGTGAAACCCTCCAGTGCCATCAAAACATTAAAACGTTTGCACACAAAAACGTTAAGTTGCCCTCTAAACACAAAATTGATTTGCTCAAAAAACATTATGTTATCAGTGTCAACCATTTTCAGCCCATAACATAAAGGGCCCAGTAATACCCTTCTATCACATGTAGGATTACTGCTTACCCCTTCCCTTATGGGAATACTGTCAGCCAGTTCTGAAATAACACAGTCTCTCCAGAAAAAAATGACTGAACATACCTCAATGCTTGTAGCATGAAAAAAACGTTCCCCACACTGAAGCTTCTCAAGTACTCCTCAGCCATTCTGTGGGAACTTCTCTGTATCTTAGTGACAATTGCTAAGATCATCAGTCTCCAAGCAGAAATCTTCATCCATCTGCTGCCTGAGAAAAAATAGCACTCACCGGTGCCATTTAAAATAACAAAATCTTGCTTGAAGAAAATAAAAACTATCATTTTAACACCTCTTTCACTTTACCTCTTCCTATTACTTAGTATAAGCAAAGAGAATGGCTGGGGGTGGAGAGAAGGGAGGAGCTATATATACAGCTCTGCTGTGGTGCTCTTTGCAACTTCATGTTAGCAGGAGGATAATATACCACAAGTAAGGATGAATCCGTGGACTCGTTGTATCTAGTAGAAGAAATATGTACACAAACTATAGAAAAACACAATTTTCAGAACAAAATGGCTTTCTTCAGGCAAAAGTCAGTATTTAGTGTGACTTCCCTTGGCACTAAGCACATCTTGAACTCTTTTGGGGAGACTGTCCTGATGTTTTCTGAAGTAATCTTCTGGTACATTATACCAGGCTTCTTTCAGCACTTCCAAGAGTTCTTCTTTATATTTAGGTTTTCTTTTATTTTATTTTTTTCTGTCCAGGTGATTCCATACTGCCTCTATAATATTCAGGTCTGGACTCTGTGGAGGCCAGATAATAACTCTCAGTGTTTTATCAGCTGTTTTTCTCTCCAAATATAATTTCACTACATTAGCAGTGTGCTTGGGATCATTATCATGCTGAAAAATAAAACCATTCCCAATTAGGCGCATTCCAGGAGGAATCTGTCTGTACTTTTCACCATTCTTGATCCCATGAATGATCGATTAGGACAATTTTGCCAACACCACTGGCAGAAATGCAGCTCAAACCAGGACAGACACTCCAACATGTTTCACTGAAGCACTCATTCTTCCATCTCTCTCCAACTCTTCTTCTCACATATTGTCAACGATTGGACCCAAAAATTTCAAACTTGGATTTGTCACTCCATAATACTCTTTTCCACTGATCTTCATTCCAATTTGTGTAAACTTTAGCATATCTTAGCCTTTTCCTTTCTGAAACAGTGGTATCTTGGCTGCTACCCTTTCATAAAGGCCATTCCTGATCAAGCTTCTTCGGACTGTAGAAGGGTCAACGTATTATCCAGATGAAGATGCCAGATGCTGAGCCAGGTCCTTGCTGGATTTCTTCCGGTCTCTCAAAGAGGAAACTCTGAGAAACTTCTCATAAAATATTTAAAAGTTTTCTTGTCCTTTTAGTCATTTTTTGTCCTTGACCTCTCCTGGTTCTTCAAATGTCTTTAGAACAGCTTGAATACCACATCTTGAGTATCCAGTTTGTTTGCTGATGATGAAGTGTAAGGGGAGGTCACACTAAATACTTGCCGCTTTAGCCTATAGAAGCTGTTTTTTTTTTTTTTTTTAATACTGCATACAAATATCCTGCATTTTCTGATTGTATTCTAATAAGAAGATTGAGAAATAATTATATATGTGATTATACCATTGCTAATAAAACAAATATAATGGTGGCCTAAGACTTTTGCACAGTACTATATATGTGTGTATGTATAAATATATATATATATATATATATATATATATATATATATATATATACACACACACACACAGGGCTCAATTTCAAGTCCTAAGCTACTAGCCAGTCCAAAATGTTACTTGCCACTACTGATCCCACCCACACCACACCCACTACCCCACACCCTCTTTACATATGCTTAGCTATTGTGGAACACCTTATTGTGCAGTAATTTTAGGTATACTCTAGTGACAAAGAACATATTACTTTAGTAACTAGAATCTCCGAAAACAACAGTTCTTCAAAAATCCTTACAAATGTTTTTTTTTTATATTATGGTACTGTATAATACATACAAAATCTTTTTCTCACATGGGAACACATCAGAAAAGATCTGTCTGTCAATTCCATATTAAAGGGACATGATTCTTAAATGTTGAAACACTTGAAAGTGATACAGCATAGCCATAAAAAGCTGACTAGAAAATATTACCTGAACATCTCTGTAAAAAAGAAGATATTTTAACTCAACATTTCCTCATTAGCCACATCCCATTGTAAAGGGTCTTTAAACAGCCAATCAGGGAGCTAGCCCTGGGACTTGCATGGAAGAGCGCATCTTACAAGATTTCAGTAAAATCTTATGAGATAAACAGTAAAGCAAAGTGTGAAACTCGGGGTTCATGTTAGGGTGTTAGGTGTAGACATAACTTTTATTTCCCCATAGGAATCAATGGGGCTGCGTTAGGAGCTAAACGCTGCTTTTTTGCAGGTGTTAGTTTTTTTTTTTCAGCCGGCTCTCCCCGTTGATACCTATGGGGAAATCGTGCATGAGCACGTTCAGCCAGCTCACCGCTAACGTAAGCAGCGCTGGTATTGAGGTGAGATGTGGAGCAAAATTTTGCTCTACGATCACTTTTCTGAGGTTAACGCCGGGTTTGTAAAAACCCGTAATACCAGCGCTGTCTGTAAGTGAGCAGTGAGCATAAACTGCTCATTAGCACCGCATAGCCTCTAACGCAAAACTCGTAATCTAGCCGTATCTTATTAACCTGCCTTTGCTAACGTTACTATTGCCAGCTCCATAGTAACCATTGTACTTAAAGGCATACAAACCAAAATTATTCTAGGGCTGCAGTTGTGATCCACAACGTTACAGGACTAACGGAACATTACAATATCTGTTCCTAACTGGCTTTAGCTGATGACAACAGATAAACAACGTACTTTACTAGCAGTATGATGACTGTGGCTATCCTTGTTGTCAAGTCCAATATTGGTTCCACCAAATAAGGCAAGAGGTGGGTGGAGTTTGGCTATTGAAAAACAACTGCAGCAACAGAAATGTCTTTTAATTACAAGGTGTTTACTTCCCTTTAAAGCTGAAGGTTAAGTTATGACTGAAAGTACAAAGCCAGGAAATTCTCTTGTCCTGTATATGCAATGCTGGGAAATCAGCAATGTGCGGTCATTTCATCATGTATGTGTGCAATAAAGCCACATAACAGGGAAATGGCTTAAAACGGACACTTCATCACTGTACTACACTCGAGAGACAAACTATTTTATGAAGTTCCTATCTCATTCAGCTCCCCCACAACTTAGAAAAGAATGTGACCCCTTATGCCTTTTTGTTTCTGCAGGTGATCTTTTTAAATATGGTACCGTTGTACCAGCAAATATGTCATAAGACGCCTTTATAAAAGAGGGATGATTAGTCACATGACCCCTCAGGATGCAGGTCCTCACTATGGGAACAGTAATCACATACAAAACAAATATTTGGGGAAGTGCTTCATTGGCGGTTCTTTCCAATCAGAGATCTGGTAATAGCTTAACATATGCAAGATATAATCATGAAGGGTGGGGTACTCCTATTCTTGTCCCAAAAATATAGAGGGATCAGGCATATATCTTGAAAGAGCAGATTCCTCTATTTCAATTTTCCAATGACAAAAAACATATATGCAGCTACCATCAGCGAGCTCCCTGTAGTGCATTGCTGCTCCTTCAACAAAGGATATCAAGAGAAGAAGCACATTTGATAATAGAAGTAAATAGGAAAGTTGTTTCAAATTCTGACTCATGAAAGTTTATTTTGCCTTTACTTTTCCTTTGAATGCAACGAATGGCTCAGCAGAGTAGGGGTTAATAAATCTCTTCCTGTATTAATTGAATATTCTTATTCACAAATATAGCACAATGTGCAAAATCATGCAAACCACCAACTTGTCTATATTTCATGATTCATTTAATAATTACAGCAAGATGGAGACAGGAAGTGGTGAGGCTAAAAATATGTTAGGTACATGCAATGTAAGTAGATCAACGCCTTGCCTCACTGAGCATAGTTACAACTATTTTAGTGAATACATAAAGTAAAGGTGTGAAATATTACATCAACGTTCCTACAGCAATTTGCATGGAAATAATTACTCTGCTTTGCCAACTATGTACTTATTTTGTAATTGTGTACATAACTAAATGGTCAACTTCAGGAAAGGATGCCATGGCTTCTTAAAAGGTAAAGTGTTGTAAATCTACCACCTGGTGTTAAAGGGACATGATACACAATGTGTTGCTTTCATAATTAAGACTAAAGGGATAGGAAAGTCAAAAATAAACTTGGATGATTCTGACAGAGCATGTAATGTTTAGACACTTTTAATTTCACTTCTATTTTCAAATGTGCTTCGTTCTCTTGGTATCCCTTGTTGAAAAAGAATAACACATATGCTACACTAGAGGGAGCTAGCTGCTGATTGGTGCCTGTACACATTTGTCTTTTCTGATTGGCTAACCAGGTGTGTTTACCTAGCTTCCAGTAGTGCAATGCTGTTCCTTCAGCAAAGGATAACAAGAGAATGAAGCATTTTTTCTAATAGAAGAAATTGCAAAGTTTTTTTTTTTTTTTTAAATTGCATGTTCTATCCAAATCATGAAAGAAAATGATGGGGTTTCCTTTACCTTTAAGCATACAGCTTTACAAATGTCCAAGTTACTTCTATTTTCCAATTGAATCTGTACTCAGGATATTTATTGTTGAAGAGAATATCTAGGTATGAAAGCTTGCAGGTGTCTGGAGCACTATGTGGCAGTCGTTTTGCAAGAATGCCACTGTGCCTACTTTTCAAAAAAGGATACCAAGAGAATAAAGTACATATGATAATAGAAAATAAATAAAAAGTGTGTTTGTTTTTTTAATGATATACTCTATCTTAATCATGATAAGTTTCATGTCCTTTTAACTTCTAGGACAAACATTTGGTTCATATTATGTTGACCATGTTTGCTTTTAAACTACAAGACTGCTCATATGGAAAAACGTGCATTTTATCAGCATCATACATATATATGTAACTAGTTAATAGGAAACTAACAGTGAGTATGCCTTGTTACACAAATCCATTTGTAACTAGTTATATTTGTTTAAATGAAATAGGAAACTAACAGTGAGTATGTCTTGTTACACAAATCCATTTGTAACTAGTTATATATGTTTAAATGAAATAGGAAACTAACAGTGAGTATGTCCTGTTACACAAATCCATTTGTAACTAGTTATATTTGTTTAAATGAAATATGAAACTAACAGTGAGTATGCCTTGTTACACAAATCCATTTGTAACTAGTTATATATGTTTAAATGAAATAGGAAACTAACAGTGAGTATGCCTTGTTACACAAATCCATTTGTAACTAGTTATATATGTTTAAATGAAATATGAAACTAACAGTGAGTATGCCTTGTTACACAAATCCATTTGTAACTAGTTATATTTGTTTAAATGAAATAGGAAACTAACCGTGAGTATGTCTTGTTACACAAATCCATTTGTAACTAGTTATATATGTTTAAATGAAATATGAAACTAACAGTGAGTATGCCTTGTTACACAAATCCATTTGTAACTAGTTATATATGTTTAAATGAAATATGAAACTAACAGTGAGTATGCCTTGTTACACAAATCCATTTGTAACTAGTTATATATGTTTAAATGAAATATGAAACTAACAGTGAGTATGCCTTGTTACACAAATCCATTTGTAACTAGTTATATATGTTTAAATGAAATAGGAAACTAACAGTGAGTATGCCTTGTTACACAAATCCATTTGTAACTAGTTATATATGTTTAAATGAAATAGGAAACTAACAGTGAGTATGTCTTGTTACACAAATCCATTTGTAACTAGTTATATTTGTTTAAATGAAATAGGAAACTAACCGTGAGTATGTCTTGTTACACAAATCCATTTGTAACTAGTTATATATGTTTAAATGAAATATGAAACTAACAGTGAGTATGCCTTGTTACACAAATCCATTTGTAACTAGTTATATTTGTTTAAATGAAATAGGAAACTAACAGTGAGTATGCCTTGTTACACAAATCCATTTGTAACTAGTTATATATGTTTAAATGAAATAGGAAACTAACCGTGAGTATGTCTTGTTACACAAATCCATTTGTAACTAGTTATATTTGTTTAAATGAAATAGGAAACTAACCGTGAGTATGTCTTGTTACACAAATCCATTTGTAACTAGTTATATATGTTTAAATGAAATAGGAAACTAACCGTGAGTATGTCTTGTTACACAAATCCATTTGTAACTAGTTATATATGTTTAAATGAAATATGAAACTAACCGTGAGTATGTCTTGTTACACAAGTCCATTTGTAACTAGTTATATTTGTTTAAATGAAATATGAAACTAACCGTGAGTATGTCTTGTTACACAAATCCATTTGTAACTAGTTATATTTGTTTAAATGAAATAGGAAACTAACCGTGAGTATGTCTTGTTACACAAATCCATTTGTAACTAGTTATATTTGTTTAAATGAAATAGGAAACTAACCGTGAGTATGTCTTGTTACACAAATCCATTTGTAACTAGTTATATATGTTTAAATGAAATAGGAAACTAACCGTGAGTATGTCTTGTTACACAAATCCATTTGTAACTAGTTATATTTGTTTAAATGAAATAAGAAACTAACAGTGAGTATGCCTTGTTACACAAATCCATTTGTAACTAGTTATATTTGTTTAAATGAAATAGGAAACTAACAGTGAGTATGTCTTGTTACACAAATCCATTTGTAACTAGTTATATATGTTTAAATGAAATAGGAAACTAACAGTGAGTATGTCCTGTTACACAAATCCATTTGTAACTAGTTATATTTGTTTAAATGAAATATGAAACTAACAGTGAGTATGCCTTGTTACACAAATCCATTTGTAACTAGTTATATATGTTTAAATGAAATAGGAAACTAACAGTGAGTATGCCTTGTTACACAAATCCATTTGTAACTAGTTATATTTGTTTAAATGAAATAGGAAACTAACCGTGAGTATGTCTTGTTACACAAATCCATTTGTAACTAGTTATATATGTTTAAATGAAATAGGAAACTAACCGTGAGTATGTCTTGTTACACAAATCCATTTGTAACTAGTTATATATGTTTAAATGAAATATGAAACTAACAGTGAGTATGCCTTGTTACACAAATCCATTTGTAACTAGTTATATATGTTTAAATGAAATATGAAACTAACAGTGAGTATGCCTTGTTACACAAATCCATTTGTAACTAGTTATATATGTTTAAATGAAATAGGAAACTAACAGTGAGTATGCCTTGTTACACAAATCCATTTGTAACTAGTTATATATGTTTAAATGAAATAGGAAACTAACAGTGAGTATGCCTTGTTACACAAATCCATTTGTAACTAGTTATATATGTTTAAATGAAATAGGAAACTAACAGTGAGTATGTCTTGTTACACAAATCCATTTGTAACTAGTTATATTTGTTTAAATGAAATAGGAAACTAACCGTGAGTATGTCTTGTTACACAAATCCATTTGTAACTAGTTATATATGTTTAAATGAAATATGAAACTAACAGTGAGTATGCCTTGTTACACAAATCCATTTGTAACTAGTTATATTTGTTTAAATGAAATAGGAAACTAACAGTGAGTATGCCTTGTTACACAAATCCATTTGTAACTAGTTATATATGTTTAAATGAAATAGGAAACTAACCGTGAGTATGTCTTGTTACACAAATCCATTTGTAACTAGTTATATTTGTTTAAATGAAATAGGAAACTAACCGTGAGTATGTCTTGTTACACAAATCCATTTGTAACTAGTTATATATGTTTAAATGAAATAGGAAACTAACCGTGAGTATGTCTTGTTACACAAATCCATTTGTAACTAGTTATATATGTTTAAATGAAATATGAAACTAACCGTGAGTATGTCTTGTTACACAAATCCATTTGTAACTAGTTATATTTGTTTAAATGAAATATGAAACTAACCGTGAGTATGTCTTGTTACACAAATCCATTTGTAACTAGTTATATTTGTTTAAATGAAATAGGAAACTAACCGTGAGTATGTCTTGTTACACAAATCCATTTGTAACTAGTTATATTTGTTTAAATGAAATAGGAAACTAACCGTGAGTATGTCTTGTTACACAAATCCATTTGTAACTAGTTATATATGTTTAAATGAAATAGGAAACTAACCGTGAGTATGTCTTGTTACACAAATCCATTTGTAACTAGTTATATTTGTTTAAATGAAATATGAAACTAACCGTGAGTATGTCTTGTTACACAAATCCATTTGTAACTAGTTATATTTGTTTAAATGAAATATGAAACTAACCGTGAGTATGTCTTGTTACACAAATCCATTTGTAACTAGTTATATATGTTTAAATGAAATATGAAACTAACCGTGAGTATATCTTGTTACACAAATCCATTTGTAACTAGTTATATATGTTTAAATGAAATAGGAAACTAACCGTGAGTATGTCTTGTTACACAAATCCATTTGTAACTAGTTATATTTGTTAAAATGAAATATGAAACTAACAGTGAGTATGTCTTGTTACACAAATCCATTTGTAACTAGTTATATATGTTTAAATGAAATAGGAAACTAACCGTGAGTATGTCTTGTTACACAAATCCATTTGTAACTAGTTATATTTGTTTAAATGAAATATGAAACTAACCGTGAGTATGTCTTGTTACACAAATCCATTTGTAACTAGTTATATATGTTTAAATGAAATAGGAAACTAACCGTGAGTATGCCTTGTTACACAAATCCATTTGTAACTAGTTATATTTGTTTAAATGAAATATGAAACTAACAGTGAGTATGCCTTGTTACACAAATCCATTTGTAACTAGTTATATATGTTTAAATGAAATAGGAAACTAACCGTGAGTATGTCTTGTTACACAAATCCATTTGTAACTAGTTATATATGTTTAAATGAAATAGGAAACTAACCGTGAGTTTGTCTTGTTACACAAATCCATTTGTAACTAGTTATATATGTTTAAATGAAATATGAAACTAACAGTGAGTATGTCTTGTTACACAAATCCATTTGTAACTAGTTATATATGTTTAAATGAAATATGAAACTAACAGTGAGTATGTCTTGTTACACAAATCCATTTGTAACTAGTTATATATGTTTAAATGAAATATGAAACTAACAGTGAGTATGTCTTGTTACACAAATCCATTTGTAACTAGTTATATATGTTTAAATGAAATATGAAACTAACAGTGAGTATGTCTTGTTACACAAATCCATTTGGGAGCTCTAGAAGGTTGATAAGAACAAACTATTTTAGAGACCACAAAATACAAAACACTAATTTCATGGACAGATCTAAAGAGTTAGGGAATATTTCTGATTTCAGAGCATAATCTGGGTAAGGCACCAAAGGGGAAAAAAAAACATTCCACACAGCTGCTGTTGTATTAACTTTACGTTGAAAGAGCTCAGCCTGGGTGCACAGTGCAAACATCAAGCATCATTTCCTATGAGCTCCCTCCCAAGCATCCTATGTGACCATTTCTTTACTAACTTTCCTCACTAGACGGAAAATGCAATAGGGAAGTATTTACCAAACTCTCCTAGGTGAAAAAGGATGCTAAAACAGTGCACACAAACTAGAAACTAAGGGTTAATGTATTCATAAAACTTTAATAAAACATCATTATTGCTTATTTCATGAGAGTTAAAGAAGTTGCTATGACAAAATCTAAATTATGCACATTGGGTCTAAAGATTGCATCAATATTTTTTGTTTAAGAACCAATGAGACTTAAATATGAAGTAAACCAGGGAGAAAAAAAGTGCATCACTTTGTTTACCGCTTATAGTAATAAACCCCTAACGCACCAAGGGAGATATTATCAGTCACACTGTCACACAGCGTCAGCTAAGAGATTAGTCTGAGGGAACACAAATATGTGGTAGTTCAGCTTTTTCATCCACCTGACTGTACACATTACCAAAAAGTACACATTAGATCGTTATCGTGTAAATCCCCAAAAGTTAGCAACTTGTTTATTTTCAGCCCGAAGAGTGTAGTAAACTGTATTTGAGGGAAAGCCCTTAGCTGTCAGGGAGTTGGATGATTTCTGCAATACATTTCAGGCCCCTCTAACAATATCAAGAAGCTTGCTGTCCCATACAGTTAATGGGCGTTGATAGCTGAATGGGACCTGAAAAGCAGCTAGAGAGAATATGATGTGTAACTTACATCTTCCATGGTCAGCCTGTCCCTTGGATCCGCTGCCCCAGCCCTGAGCCTCCACTACAGGAAAGGAAGCCAGATGTCCTTCTCCATGCACCCCCTTCAACACACACCCCACCCACCCAGGCCGGACCCTGGGCCCTGACAGGCTGTGCAAGAGGAACCTTCTTTAGCCCAGTGCTTCGCTCTCCTCCTCCCTCAACTACGCTTGATTCCTCTTTCAGATTCAGTGCAGTTCACAAACCTTTACTGAAAAAGTTTGGCTTCCGGTGGTTTGTCTGGAGTTGTCAGTAAACTGCAAGAGCAGAGCAATATAGTGACTGAGTGTTCTGCTGCTTAGTACACTGAATATTACAATACAGTTGTGCTATAAAGCCTGTACTGCTGCATAACGATGTTCTGACTGCCACAGTGAAGAACGGCATTCTGGCTGCAGTTATGTTCCTTAGCAATGTGATGTATATTCTGCTGCACATCATTGCACTGCATAGCAATGGTCTGTTTTACTGTAAACACTGTCATGAGTGGTGACATGCAGACTGTCACACTGCTGAATAAAGTGTTGTAACGCTACGGAGTAATGTAATACTGCATTTGTATCGACTGTCATACTAATGAACAAAGTACCGACTGTCAAACAGCAGAGCAATGTACTGATTGTCATGCAGAGCTGAGGTGTAATAGTCTGCTGAGCATTGCTCTAACTGCCCTACTGGAGGTCCATGAGCTATTGTTGCAACATTATGAATTTACCGTTTTACTGCTGAACAAAATACACTATGACTGTCAAAGAATAATAATTGAAGTGGCTTATTAAATAATATAATAATCTTAATTTAGAGCAGTTCATAAGGTATTAAGATTACTGAGCAATATCATAATCGTTTTACTCCATTTAGAGCTGACTATAATACTGCAGGAGCATTGCGATACAGGAGGCTCCTTTGCTTTACATTTTCTACTTACATTTCCAGCAGTACAACTAGAAAAAGAAAAATAGCTCGCTGACCACCAATAAGGGTTTAGTAGAACATATATATTGGGCGCTTTAGTGATTGTGTGTGTGTATATATACTGTATATCTATATCCATCTTACATTTGTCTCTTATTGCTGTCTTTGTAGTGTCACTCATTCACTGAGAGTGACCATCTTTCTTTCTTTCTTTCTTTCTTTCCATTTTTCTCTTTTCCTTTTATCTGCATTTCTTTAGTGCTATCTGTAGCCGCTCCGACATTCCCTCTAAACGTGTCCCACGATCATCTTTGTTGAGGGCTCCTGTACTGAGATTGGCCACTGCCATCTTGATGCAAAAACTTTCAGAATCCTGCAGCGCTTTTAATGCTTGGTAAGTCATTTTTCCTTTGCAGCCTATATTTTCTTACCTTAGCGACCCCTTCAGTCTGGGTATCTTCTTTACACAGTTTTATCTTACTAACGTTTATCTTGCTCTCACGTTTATGCTCCTTACAAAACAGATTACTATTCATTTCACAATATATACAGCTCTAGAAAAAAATTTAAGAGACCACTGCAAAATTATCAGTTTCTCTGGTTTTACTATTTATAGGTATGCGTTTGAGTAAAATGAAATATTTTTTTTTATTCTATAAACTACTAACAACATTTATCCCAAATTCCAAATACAAATATTGTCAGTAGTGCTAATAGTACCTCAAAAGTAGTTAGAATAAAAAAATAACTAATGACCATGCCAAATAAGTTGAAAAGAAAAGTTTTGAGTGAGGAAAAGAAGGGTTAAATTCTGCCTTTACTGGCAGAGGGATACTTTAGTGCCATTATTACTGGGCCTCTGACACACATTTTACATTAGGCTGGCCATTCTATCCTTTTTTTCCAAAGCCATAGAACTTTAGCAGATTCAAGAATGGACCCAAAGAGACATTTTGTGAAAAAGGTCTTGAGAAAGGCCTTAAGAAAGGCCCTTTTTTGAGGGCAGAAACGCGTTGACATATTGGTAAGCATTACTTTAATCTTTACTTCATTCTCATATTGGATACACTATGTTGTGAATTTCTTTTTTTTACAGGGACACTTTTTAGGAGCAGCTGACAGGTGCTAGGATCCATTCAGCTACTTCAGCAACCACACTCAGGAATTTGGATCTGTTAAAGTAACTAACATTGGAAGGAATCAATTTCCTCACTTTCACCTTGCTTTTCATCACCCATTTTTTCCATTTTTTAGTTTTGATTGACTTATTTTTGTTCTTCACTAACATTTGTTGATCAACTTTTTGAACACTTTTTTGGATTATATTTTATATTTTATTATTTTTTATTTTTTATGTTATTGCATATTGTGTATTTTATTCAATTATATCTTAACCTCACTGGATTAAGTAGCTAGCATTTTTATATCCATTTGCACTCACTCACTATTTGATTGTATCTATACAATTATTTTGCTACCCCCCTTTTTTTGCACTGCAGTGCATTTTTCTATTTTTTGGAACACTATTTTTGTAACACTAATTTTGAACACTATTGTTTGTATTATTGTTTATTAGTTTTTTGCTTGATGCACTTGCTACAGTTGTACTTAGGCTAATTCTGTTTTATCAGTATACACTCTTATTCTGGTGTACCACTCACACTGATCACCTGTTATTACCTCTGTTTTTATTGTAATTATCAGCTTTGGCCCTTTGAGCCGCTTCTGTAAGATATTCCTGTATTTGTAATTTTATTTATATGTGCTTTTTACATTTTTTATATATAGTCTTTTATTACTGATGCTTTTTAACATGGTTCATTAAATAATCTTCTTTTATCTCTCTGTGAGTATATTTATCCCTTGGCCTCTTGTTGGCGCTGTATTCACTTCTTACTACTTGTCCAAAGAGACATTTTCTTTTTGGCAAATGCCAATGTAGCCCTATATATCAAATGACATAGGGCAGCCATAATGAGGCTTGATCCCAAATTGGCTGAAATAGCTTGCACTGAAGGGGGCACTTCTGCTAAAGGTTTACTATTTGGTGATTCCTTTATTGAAAAGCTAAATAAATATGTTGGCACTTTTACCTCACTGGATAAGGCTCAAACAAGTGGTCACAGATTCTTGTATGCCAACAGAGGGGTTTTTGCCAGGTCTGTGAGGTTCAGAGGATACCTTTCCAGCCAAACTTCATTCAGAAGCTCCTTGCACTGACTCCTTCAAATCCAGACCTATGCTACAAATAAGACTACACTTTTCCCTCAGAGCAAGGTCCTACCAAACAAAAGGTGCCCAACACCAATCCCCACCGCAACCTCGCAAACTCACAGATCTGATCAAGGTGAGTAACTCTACCCCAATTTGTTTTCCATCAAAAACTAGCGGGCAGACTTGCTCTCTATTTACCGACTTGGCATTTGATTATGATAGATGTTTGGGTCTTACAGATGGTGCAGGGCTTCCAAATAGACTTTGTTCAATTCCCTTCTCAACAAGATCCCTGTGACGGACTCTGGCTACCCTGAATGGGTAGCTTCGCTAAAGGATTCTTCCAGCACCTGAAACCTGCCGCTATGTAGTAGAGAAGAGTGATTTTAGCAGTTCCCACCCAAATAACTAGACAGACTAGCATTCAGGTGAAACAAGAAGCATTATATTTTATTGGGAAAAACACACATTTATACAGAAACTGATCTTGATAAGAGTCCTATCGGTCCCCCAAATCTCCCACCTTTCCCGCCCCTCCAGACAGGCTGGCGCCTCCATAATGTCCAATGGCCCTCAGTGTCCAACGGTACAGGGAGGGTGCATTCGGGATGATTCCGGGAGAGTGGCAGCACTTCCAGGATGTTGCTGGAAAGTCCTTAGCCCCTAGTTGCTTCAGTCCAAGAAGCGCCTTGATCCATGACTGGGGGTCGGAGTTAGGGGCTACCCAGCATATACCGGGTAAACCACTGGGAAATGGGTATTGAGGGGAAGTCTGAAACACCCGGTTCCTAAGAGGGTTCACGGCTGGAAGTCACCCCAACTCTAGTCCTCCCTAAGGGGTATCAGTCCCCAAAAGAGAGGAGCCCTAGGACGAGGGGCCACTGGAGTGACCTGGGTTAAATGTGACCAGGAATCCAAGTTGCTGTGGCCGGCCAGCAATTCCATGGGGCCAACCGCCTGCTGAATAGGGCTCGGAAACCTCAATACCTTATGGAGCTCACCTCCAGCAATTGACCCACATCTTACCCTTCCCACGTGGTACCAATCCCCAAAAGAGCGGAGCTCTGGGGCAAGGAGCCTCTGAATGGCTGGAGGTAAAGATCTCCAGAGGATGCGGGAAGCGGCGGCCAGCCAGTAGATCCAGGGGCACGGCCGGCTGGAGAGGGATAGGTCTGTCAGAGACCAGCTCTTTCAAGATCAGTTTCATAGACAAATTCTTACAAGAGGAAAGGTCTGGGGGATCGCAGTTGCTCTGAGGAGCCCCAAACCGCCAAGAACCAGAGGGGGGTGGGTTAGTAGGAGGTAGGGGTTTAACACTTGCAGCCCGGTATCCATGACAGCTCCCCCCTTCCAGTTCGGCAGACCCAACTAGATCCATATACGGGTCAGCCTAGGGCTGTCCGAGGAGCTTATGCCACTTCAGTCTGCCAGGAAAGCCCATCAGCGTTTCCATTGTTTTTTGCCGTCCGGTACTGAATGTCAAAGTTAAAGGGCTGCAGGGCTAAACTCCACCGCAGCAATCTTCCGTTGTCCCCAGAAACTCTGTTGAGCCATACAATGGGGTTGTGGTCAGTGAGGACAGTGAAGGGTTTCCCATACCAGGGAGGCCCAAGGACTGTTGGACAGTTCAACAACACCTAGGTCCAAAATTCCCCTGAGTTTGCAGTGCATTCTGTCCCTGACTGCTTCTGGGACCCTGTAGGCTGCCTGTCGTAGGGGGGCCTGTCCCGGGGTCTCGACTCAGTGTATGGCCACTGTGGTGTACCCAGGGAAAGTAGAGAACATATCTCGTCTGTATTCAAGGAGTCGCCGGACTTGCTCTCTTTGTCCAGTCCCTAACCTCTCATCTAGGAGTATTTTGGCTACTCCTTGGGGGGTCTCACTTTGCCCGGGGAGCTCCGACATGGGAAGACTCTCAGAGTCCTCCACAGCCGGGGCACAGATAGTGGTCCTTTCTAGGTATGCCTTTAACATGTTCACATGAAAGGTCCGGCAGACTTGTGCATCTGAACATTTGGCTACCAGGTAGGTGGTGTCATTCAACTGTTCCACCACCGATAGGGTCCCTGCCAGTCTGTTTTGACAGGCTTTAGAGCTAGGACTTTCTGCCCTACTGTCAAGGTCTGAGTACGAGCATTTCGGTCGTACCATCACTTCTGTTTTCTTTGAGCGACATGAAGGTTCTCTCGCACCCTGTAGGCAAGG
The DNA here is from genome assembly GCF_027579735.1 of Bombina bombina. NCBI lineage: Eukaryota > Metazoa > Chordata > Amphibia > Anura > Bombinatoridae > Bombina > Bombina bombina. Next base: position 597,872,140 of record NC_069504.1, read on the forward strand.
TCCTTCAGCCGGTCCCTGAGTTGGAGGATGTACTCCACAATGGATGTTCCTTCCTCTTGCACAGCCTTCTCCCAATGGGCTCTCACTAGGTGTAAGGGACCCCTTATTTTCCGGTCATACACTAATTTGAATGGGGAGAAAACGGTGGATTCCTGGGGCACCTCTCGATATGCAAAGAGGAGGTGCGGCAGGAACCTCTCCCAGTCCTTGTGAATGGACAAGAATGTCCTAAGCAATTGCTTTAAGGTCCCGTTAAACTGCTCACATAGTCCATTAGTCTGGGGGTGATATGGAGCACCGTGCAGAGGTTTGATCCCACATAGCCTCCACAACTGCCGGGTGATCTCCGCAGTGAATTGAGTTCCCTGATAGGAGATAATTTCCTGGGGAAAGCCTACCCTGGTGAATATCCGGAGAATTGCACCTGCCACTGTCTCTGCTTGGATATTGGCCAGGGGATTGCCTTCAGGTATCGGGTGGCATAGTCAACCACTGTAAGTATGTACTTCCCAGTGGGGCTAGGTCGGGTCTAATTATATCCATGGCTACTCTACTGAAGGGCTCATCAATAATGGGAAGGGGATGCAGGGGAGCCTTAGTGTGGTCCCCGTCTACCCTACCTTCTGACACACTGGGCAGGTTTTACAGTAGTCCTTAATGTCTACTGTGATCCCTGGCCAAAAGAATGTCTGGGTCAGGCAGTGGTGGGTCCTGGACTTTCTTATATGTCAAGCAAGGGGGATATAATGACCTATCCACAGTAGGTCGGATTGAAACTTCTTTGGAACAACCAGCTGATGTTTGGGTACCAGCCTTTTTCTCCTATCAAAAATACGGTACAGGACCCCTCTCTCCCACTGGAAACATTCCTCCTCGGGGCCCTGGGGGTCAGTACCTACTCGGTCTTGGTAGGGGGTTAAGGTTGGGTCGCTCAAGGTCTCCGTGGGTTAAGTCAGAGGGTGACACCCAGGTGGGTTCGTCAGGGGATAGGGTTGGAGTGGGAGCAGAAGGTCAGGGCAAAGTATGAGTCAGGTCAGAATGTCTCACCTGGGTCCCCAGATCTTGTGCAATGGTTTGGTGCCTGGCCTGCTGGCGGTGGTCACTGGGCAAATATCCGGGGAATTATTCCCCACAAAGGCTGAGGCAAGGTGGTTGAGGTCATTCCCCAACAAGACCTCGGCAGGTAGCGTTGTCATGATGCCCACCTCCACATCACAGGAGCCGGCTCCTCAGTTCAGGTGTACCCAGTCTGTGGGGATCTCCAATATGGCACCTCCAGCCACCCGAACAGCAAGGGTCCTACCTGTTTGGCTGGAGGCGGGGGCCAGGTGGGTTTGGATCAGGGAGACAGTGGCTTCAGTGTCCCTTAATCCCTGGGTCACCTGCCCATTGACCCAGATGTCCTGGTGATGGTGCTGCCGGTTATCCTGTAGGATACCAACTTCTTCATCCACCCAGTTGGCATAGTTGCCAGGGCCCGCTTATCAGGGTGCCAGGAATCAGACTGAGACGAGAAGTGCAAAAATAATCACACCTTTATTAATAGCAAAAAATAATAAAAAGTCCACAAGTCAAATAACAAGCCAGGAGTCAAAACCAGAGCTGGTAGTCAGACGAGCCGAGTCAGGAGCCAAAGCAAATAGTCAGTCGAGTCAGAATCAGGAACAAGGAAAACAGCAGAGTCAGGAACAAGCCAGGGATCAGGAACCAGGAAGGACGTCAGGCAGCCAGGTAATACACAGGAACTCTCACAAACAGGTCTGAGACAACGCAAAGGCAAAGCATACTGAACAGAGGCCCTTTAAATAATAAGTGATGACATCACAATTCTGAGACTGCATCCTGTCTCACATGGATGATGCACACCAGTCTGGCCATAAAAGGAAGTGTAGGAAATGAGCAGCATCCCCCACTATACACCATAGTCAGGAAGAGAGGTGAGTAAAATGGCTGCCAGCAGCACATGGCAAACAACAGGGAAAAAACCCTGACAGTACCCTCCCCTCAACGACCCCTCCCCCGCGGGAGGACAAAAGGCTTATTGGGGAAACGGGCATGGAAGGCATGGAGGAGGGCGGGAGCATGAACATCGGAGGAGGGAACCCAAGAATGCTCCTCCGGACCGTAGCCCTTTCCAGTGAACCAAATACTGTACACGGCCCCTGGACATACAAGAGTCAATAATGCTGCTGACCTCATACTCCTCATGGTTGTCAACAAAGATAGGATGGGGACGAGGTAAACCGATTACAAACCAATGGTTTCAAGAGGGAGATATGAAAAACATTGGAGATGCGCATAGCAGGAGGAAGGTCAAGAGCATAGGCCACAGGATTAACCCGTCGGAGTATTCGAAAAGGACCAACATAACGGGGAGCCAATTAATTGGAAGGCACACAAAGGTTCAAGTTGCGGGAGGACAGCCAAACTCTCTCACCAACCTGGTAGGAAGGTGCGAGCAGACGCCTACGATCAGCCTGGAACTTTTGGCACTGCATAGAACGATGAAGGCAATCCTGAATCTGCACCCACGTGGAATGGAGTTGCCGAAGATGCTCCTCCAAAGCCGGAATACCCTGAGAGATGAATGAATCGGGCAACAAGGATCGTTGAAACCCATAATTCGCCATGAACGGGGATAACTTGGAGGAAGCATTAATAGCACTATGACGAGCAAACTCTGCCCAAGGTAACAGTTCAGACCAATTATTGTGGTGATCTGAGACATAGCAACGGAGGAACTGTTCCAGAGCTTGATTAGACCGTTCCGCAGCCCCATTGGATTGAGGGTGATATGCCGAGGAGAAGGAAAGCTGGATCCCCATTTGAGCACAAAAGGAACGCCAAAATCTGGAGACAAACTGGCTACCCCGGTCCGACACTATCTCCTTGGGTAACCCATATAAACGGAAGACCTCCCGGGCAAAAATCGAAGCAAGCACCTGAGCGGTAGGCAGCTTCATCAAGGGAATGCAATGTGACATTTTAGAAAAACGGTCAACCACCATAAGGATAACAGTATTGCCATTGGAAACAGGGAGCTCGACAATTAAGTCCATGGAAAGATGTGTCCAAGGACGCTCACCATTAGCAATAGGTTGAAGAAGACCCACAGGAAGACATTGAGGAGTCTTATTCTGTGCACAAACTGAGCAGGAGGCAACATACGCAGCAATATCAGAACGAAGACCTGGCCACCAGAATTGTCGAGTGACAGACCAAATCATTTGGTTCTTGCCTGGGTGACCTGCGGCTTTAGGATAGTGGTAAGTGTGCAAAAGTTTAGTTCGAAGATTCTCAGGAACAAAACACTTACCACTAGGTTTCTCCGGAGGTGCATTGGTTTGTGCAGCCAGGATCTCCTCCCCCAAGGGAGAAGTCAAATTAGTACGTATGGTAGCCAAAATATGGTCAGGAGGTATAACAAGAGTAGGTACAGACTCCTCCTTGGACAGAGGCGAAAATTGTTGAGAGAGGGCATCAGCCCGAACATTCTTACTACCAGGCAGGTAGGAAACCACATAATTAAACCGAGACAAAAATAGCGCCCATCTGGCATGTCGGGGCGACAAACGTTTTGCTTCAGATAGATAAGTTAAATTCTTGTGGTCAGTAAGAATGAGCACTGGCACGCTAGTACCCTTGAGAAGATGCCTCCATTCCTTGAGTGCCAAAATTATGGCCAATTATTCCCTGTCGCCAATTTCATAATTGCACTCCGCTGGAGACAATTTCTTAGAGAAGAAACCACACGGATGCAAGGAACCGTCAGGCATGGATGTTGAGACAAGAGGGCACCGACTCCAGTCTCAGATGCATCGACCTCAAGAACGAAAGGCAGGACAGGGTTAGGATGAGCCAGAACTGGAGCGGCAGCAAAGGCAGTCTTAAGACTATCAAAGGCCTTAATGGCAGTAGGTGACCAATGGAGTGGATCATTCTCTTTACGGGTCATGTCTGTGATAGGTTTGACCAAGGAAGAAAAGTTTTTAATAACATTTCTATAGTAATTGGTGAACCCCAAAAAACTTTGAATAGACCGAAGACCAACTGGGCGAGGCCACTGCAGAACTGCAGATAACTTGTCAGGATCCATGGAGAACCCTGCAACAGAGATAACATAACCTAGGAAGGTTACTTGAGTCTGATGGACTCACATTTCTTGAGTTTACAAAACAGGCCGTTCTCACGTAATCTCTGAAGAACCTGTGTAACATCAGAACGATGAACCTCAAGTGTGGGTGAGTGTATGAGGATGTCGTCTAAGTACACCACAACACACTGTTGCAACATATCTCATAGGACATCATTAATAAATTCCTGAAAAACAGCAGGAGCATTACATAGGCCAAAGGGCATTACAAGATACTCATAATGCCCGCTCCTGGTGTTAAATGCTGTTTTCCATTTGTGACCCTCCTTAATCCTAACGAGATTGTACACTCCTCTCAAATCAAGTTTAGTAAAGACCGTAGCTCCCTTGAGGCGGTCAAAGAGTTCCGTAATGAGCGGAATAGGGTAAGCATTCTTAATGGTAAGATGATTAAGACCCCGATAATCGATAGATGGTCTTAACTCGCCAACCTTTTTCTTCAAAAAGAAGAAGCCAGCACCTGCAGGAGAGCAAGATTTGTGGATGATTCCCCACAACAGAGCATCGGCAACATACTCCTCCATAGCACAATTCTCTGCAACAGACAGAGGGTACACCCGGCCCTGAGGAGGAATGGCTCTGGGTTGCAGGTCTATGGCACAATGGTAAGACCGGTGAGGAGGCAATGTACCGGCACGCACCTTGTCAAACACGTCTAGGAACTCTCGGTACTCCTCTGGCAATTGAGATACTGAAGAAGTGCACAAGACTTTAACTGGCTTCCGAAGACAAGTGGAAAAACATTGCAGGGACCACAACAAAATTTCGGACTTGTGCCAGTCGAGACTGGGATTGTGGTTTTGGAGCCAGGGATAACCCAGAACAACCGGAAAATGCGGAGAGTTAATCACCTGGAACTGGAGGGTTTCAAAATGGAGAGCCCCAACAGCCATGGACAATGGAGCAGTTTTGTGGGTAACGAGTGCGGGCTGAAGGGGCCTGCCATCAATGGCCTCAATAGCAAGCAGAACGGACCGAGGCAAAACAGGAATGGAGTGTTTTGATACAAAAACACTGTCAATGAAGTAGCCCACAGCACCAGAGTCAACAAGAGCCTGAGTGACTATGGAGGAGTCCACCCAGGAAAGGACAACCATGACAAAAGGTTTCTCCTTAAGCGGTTCCGGGGACGAGGATAAACCACCCAAGGTCTGCCCCCGACAGGACCTTAGGTGTGAGCGTTTCCCGGCCGTGTAGGACAAGATTTCAAAAGGTGGCCCTGTAACCCACAATAGAGGCAGAGCCCTTCCCTCCTCCTAAAGGCCCTCTCCGCCACGGAGAGACGCGTAAATCCCAACTGCATTGGCTCAGCAGTACCTGGTGACTCGGGACCAGGAGGCATGGGAGGAGAGGGAGGCATGGGTGGGAATGAACACGTAGGAGACAATGGAACAGGAGGCTTCTGCAAGCGCTCCTTGAAAGGTTCCAACCTACCTCTGCGGCAAGCGTACGGAACTCAATAGCATACGGAGCAACATATCTTGTACCTTGCTGAATGGACATGAATCTTTTAGCAGCAGAGAAGGAGCGAGTCAGAACATCAAATACCCTTCGAAAGGAGGCCACAAATTAAGGGTAATTTGAAATCACAGGTTTATTAGTCTCCCACAAGGGATTAGCCCAGGCAAGAGCTGTGTCAGAGAGTAACGAGAAGAGAAATCCCACCTTAGCTCTGTCAGAGGGAAACGCCTGAGGTAACATCTCAAAGTAAATGCCCACCTGGTTCAAAAACCCTCTGCACTGAATAGGATCGCCTCCATATCGCTAAGGTAGAGGTGCAGAACCGGACATGCTCCTGGTAGGCATAGGTGCAGCAGCGGAAACAGGAGCAGCCATAACTTGCGGAACACTTTGGTCCAAATGTGCAGTGCGAGTCAGCAGGGTTTGCAGGGCTAGTGCAAATTGATCCAACCTGGAAATGATGGCAGGTAAAGGTGGATTATTAGCAACATCAGGATTCATGGCCTTTGCATAATATCAGGGTGCCAGGAATCAGACTGAGACGAGAAGTGCAAAAATAATCACACCTTTATTAATAGCAAAAAATAATAAAAAGTCCACAAATCAAATAACAAACCAGGAGTCAAAACCAGAGCTGGTAGTCAGACGAGCCGAGTCAGGAGCCAAAGCGAATAGTCAGACGAGCCGGAATCAGGAACAAGGAAAACAGCAGAGTCAGGAACAAGCCAGGGATCAGGAACCAGGAAGGACGTCAGGCAGCCAGGTAATACACAGGAACTCTCACAAACAGGTCTGAGACAACGCAAAGGCAAAGCATACTGAACAGAGGCCCTTTAAATAATTAGTGATGACATCACAATTCTGAAACTGCATCCTGTCTCACATGGATTGCGCACACCAGTCTGGCCATAAAAGGAAGTGTAGGAAATGAGCAGCATACCCCACAATGCACCATAGTCAGGAAGAGAGGTGAGTAAAATGGCTGCCAGCAGCACATGGCAAACAACAGGGAAAAACCCTGACACAGCTGCATACAGGCAATGGGCAGCTGCTGGATAAGTCCTGACTGGAGCGTGTACCCACTGGGCCAGTGAGGGGTTCCTCGGCTGCTGTGCTGGGGAGTTTCTTGGCTGTGTCGAACAGTATCGTCGAATGTGGCTGGGTTGCCCACACCTAAAGCACCCCCGAGGATTGCTGTCCCCGGCTGGGGAAACAGGGGCCGGCCGGGCCAGGGGTGCCCACGGAGCCACTGGGAGATGAGCTGGTGGAAGCAGAGCGGGTTATCGGCTGGGGCAGTCTGGCGCCAAGCATCCACGTACTGATCTGCCAGGGTGGTGGCTTGGTCCGCTGTTGTGGGTCTCTTGTCCTTTACCCAGTCCCGTACCTCCGCCGGGGTGCAGTTGTAAAATTGTTCCAGCAAGATGACCTGAATCGCTTCGTCTTGGGTGGTTATGTGGCAGCCGGTGACCCAGGACTCCAAGTGCCGGGCTAACCGGTGGGCTCACTCTGTGTATGGCTGCCCCTCTTGTCTTTGCAGCTGTCGGAACTTTAATCGGTGCGCCTGCACAGTGAGTCCATAGCGGGCAAGGATGCGCTCTTTTACCTGGTCATAGTTGGTTTGATCATCGGAGGGGACAGTGTGGAAAGCCTCGAGGGCCCGACTGGATAGCTTCCCGATCAAGATGGTAACCCTGTCTGCAGTGGGTTTCGAACAGCTGGAGGTAGCAGTCAATATCCTCGCCCTTCACTTCCTTGAAGGCCCGAAAGACCTCATGTGGTAACTTCTTTGGCCGGGGCAATGGGTCCAGGGGATCCGGCAACACTCCCCCCATCGACTTCTGGAGCGCCCTCAGATGGACCCTGGTAGTGTCAGCAACTACCCGAGTAATGATTTCCTCGGGTGGGTTAGGTCCATAGAGGGCCAGCCGCCACTGGACCTGTCTCTCAAGGTCAGACATTGTGGTCCCCTGGGAGGAGGCCCCAATGATCCATTCTCCCTCTTAGCTACCACCGACCTCACTAGTGGGTGCACTAGACCGATCATCCTCCATCAGCTCCTCAATGAGCACTGCCTTAGAGTTGTTCCCAGCAGTTTTCCCTCGGGCCTCCAGTAGGCTCTTTAGTTCTTCCTTCCAGAGCCTCTCATACCACTCCATCTGTGTGTGTCTTCAGGTTGTGGTTTGGACATTCCAGGTAGATGGAAGCATCCCACCACTGCCACCAATGTGATGGACTCTGGCTACCCCGACTGGGTAGCTTCGCCAAAGGATTCTTCCTGGCCCTATGTAGCAGAGAAGAGTGATTTTAGAATTTTCCACCCAAATAAATGGACAGACTAGCATTCAGGTGAAACAAGAAGTATATTTTATTGGGAAAAACACACAACATTTATACAGAAACTGATCTTGATAAGAGTTCTATCAGTCCCCCAAATCTTCCGCCATTGCTGCCCCTCTAGACAGGCTAGAGCCTCCATAATGTCCAATGGCCCTCAGTATCCAGCGGTACAGGGAGGGTGCATTCGGGGTGATCCCGGGGGAGCGTCGGCACTTCCAGGGTGTTGCTGGAAAATCCTTGGCCCCCAGTTGCTTCAGTCCAAGGGGTCAATTTATCAAGCTTCATATGGAGCTTGATGTCCCTTGTTTCTGGAGACCACTGCTCCAGAACGTGTCCACCTGCTCTGAGGCGGCGGACAGAAATCAACCTGATCAATTACGATCGGGTTGTTAGACAGATTGGCCGCAAATCTACAGGGGGCAGTATTGCACCAGCAGTTCACAAGAACTGCTGCTGCAATGATAAATGCCGACAGCGTATGCTGTCAGCATTTATCGATGTGTGGCGGACATGATACACTACATCGTGTCCACCCGTACTATAATAAATATACCCCCAAGAAGTGCCTTGATCTATGACTGGGGGTCGGAGTTAGGGGCTACCCAGCGTACCCCGGGAAGACCACTGGGAAATGGGTATTGAGGGGAGATCCAAAACCCCCAGTTCCTAAGAGGGCTCACACCTGAAGTCACCTCAACTCTAGTCCTCCCTGAGAGGTATCAGTCCCTAAAAGAGCAGAGCCCTAGGACTAGGTGCCACTGGAGCGACCTGGGTTAAAGGTGACTGAGAATCCGAGCTACTGTGGCCGGCTGACAATTCCATGGGGCCAGCCGTCTGCTGAATAGGGCTCAGAAACCCCGGTTCCTTATGGAGCTAACCTCTGTCAATTGGCCCACATCTTACCCTTCCCACGGGGTACCAATCCCCAAAAGAACGGAGCTCTGGGGCAAGGGGCCTCTGAAGTGGCTGGAGGTAAAGATCTCCGGAGGATGCGGGGTGAGGCAGCCGGTCAGTAGATCAAGGGGCCTGGCCGGACAGAGAGGGATGGGTCGGTCAGAGACCAGCTTTTTCAAGATGAGATTCACACACAAATTATTACAAAAGGAAAGGTCTGGGGGATTGCGGTTGCTCTGAGGAGCCCAAAACCGCCAATAACCAGAGGGTTGTGGGGTTGTAGGGGGAAGGGGTTTAACCCTTGCAGCCCGGTATCCATGACAATCCCCCCAGCTAATATCCTTCCCACCTGATATGCAAAACCTTATAGATGTAGAGCTACAACACCTTTTTCACAAATGAGCCATATAGCAGGCCACGTACCTCAGCTTTATTAGCAAGATATTCATAGTCAAAAAGGATGGAGGGTCCTGTCCAGTCATAAACCTCAAGGAACTAAACTATTTCCTTGGGTACCAACATTTCAAAATGGAGGGAATACATCTGTTGAGCGATTCTTATGGAACAGGGAACTTGCCTTCCCTTCAGTCTCAGCTCAGCCCCGTAGTGCTTCACCAACCTCATGAAGCTGGTGGCCCAGGGGATAATTTATTTAGATAGCCTTCTCTTTCTGGCACCGGACAAATCTTTCCTTCTCCAACACCTAGGTATGACAACCTAGGTTTCATTATCAATGCTGAAAAATTCCTTAATGTTCCTTTACAAAAGATAGACTTTTTGGGGTTCACCATACACTCCATCTCAATGTCAGGAACTCTGCTCCCTCTAGGACCCAGTGAATCTAATAGTCAGCAACTTGCAGCTTGCCTTTATAAACCGCCAAAACTCAATATTCCTTGCTTAATAATCTGGAGTAGAAGGCTACCCTGTATCCTGAGCCTATTCCTTTTTGGAAATAACCTTGTTCTCTTTGCTATTTTCTTACAGTGAAGCTTACAGCAACTTTGTATCGCACTGCCAATTGGACATTTGCCAGTCAAAGCCAGACTTTGGTTTCACAGTAACGGAACTCTTAAGACAACTTTTTCAACAAGATTCAAGGAAACCGCAAGTATCAAATATACTAAGATCTGTGTATATGCTGGAAAAACTTTCATTCAGTAATTAAGCTATTGTACATACCGCAATTCTTTCTGTCAGACTCAAGCAAAGCCGTAACTCCTCCCATCCCCTAACCGGAACCTGCTCAGTACGGTCTGTTCATTCCTACGGCTCTGCCACGCTACAAGCTCGCACCCACAGGACAAGGTAAAAATGAACTGATCTTCTTAAGAAATTGGTTGTATTTGATCTGAGATTCATTTGCATTAACCTGATCGCACAGTGCTAACTCCTCAAGTGGTATACCTAAGATGAGTAACGTATTTGTTATTTTAAAGTGGCAGTTGCAAATACTCTCTTTCATATACATATGAAAACAAAATAACTGAGAGCAAATTCATTGTAACATTACTATTGCTTAACCCTTAAATGCACAGTTTGGGGTAAGGCAATTGCAGCTACTAAACCTATCACTATTTGATATGGATTTCACTACTCCATAGTGTCATTCATTTAATATAGTGAAACAAAACAATATTTAGTCCAATTAGATCTGTGAATTGAGTTTAATCACTTGCAGTATTTATTAAGTCCTAACACTCTGCGACACTTTCCCTACCAACGTTCAAATGCAAAACCATATAGAAGGAGCTACATTCCACTTTACAGTAGGAACAGATTCCTCTCCATCAATTTACCAGGATCATAGGTCTTCTGTCCTTATCTATCCAGGCAAAATTCACAGACCCGCTTTACTACCAGGCTATGCAGAGACTCAAGCACCCCTCCCTATACCGCAATCCCTTTTATTCACAAATCATTCCTCTCTCTCCAGAGGTGAGACAGGAGATGTACTGGTGGTTTCACAACATGGAGGCGTGGAATGGCCATGCCATCTTCGGCTCTTTACTAGATTATATAATAGATTTCAACCACAGTCTGTTCGGTTATGGAGCCTCTTCCGATTTCCAACCAACAGGGGGCAGATGAACTGCAGAGGAGTCCACACTTTACATCAATTTTCTAGAGCTGATCACCAGCTTCTTTGCCATCCCCTCATTTGCAGACTCTTTGGTCAATTGTTGTGCCCTTCAATGTATGGACAACATATCAGCGGTTCAATACATGAACAAACTCGGCAGCACTAGATAGTTGACCCTTTTGAATTTGATGAAATCATTTTACCAATTCTGTCTCAAACACAATATATATGACTGGTAGCAAAATACCTACCAGGACAGTCCAATGTCGAGTGTGGAGTGGAGTGTGGAGTGATGCGAGCGACTGGAGATTACACAGGCGAGTATACATTTGCTTTTGCACGCTCAGGAGTCTTCTTGTCCGGGACTTGTTCCCTTATCAAACCAACACTCAACCTCCCCGCTACTTCAGCTGGCTCCCTGACCCAGGAGCGCAAGTGATGGATGCTTTTCTCCAGATTTGGCCTCAGACAGGGGCTTATGCCTTTCCCCCATACTACATGATAGCCAGAGTTCTACTCCTTGTCCCCATTCTGGCCCTCTCACCCATGGTTTCCAGCCATGTTAGAGCTGTCAATCCAATCCCCCATCCCAATTCCGACCTTACCATCTCTCCTACCGGATCCCAACGGGTCTCCCCATTCCTTGCTAATAGCTAATAATCTACAAGGTCCAAGGTCCAAAGGCAGGCAGCAAGTATCCAAACATAGGCAATGTCACCAGCAGGAAGTCCAGCAACAAGGAGGAACAGTATAGACTTCAATGCAAAAGAGTGAAGTCATAGGTTGCTCAATATGTAGTCAGAGAGCACTTCCCTGGGAGGGTGGAGCTGAGAGACACACTTACTGATGATGATATTATTCCTCTATAAACCCCTGCAAATAAACATCCTCCAGTGGTGCAGACAGAGCAAACTGGACTCTGAACCTGGAGTCCCTGGTGGAGCCCAGCAAGGGAGTCATCAGCATTTTAGTATGAACAGAGCTTAAGGGATCCTGACAGTGGGTTTCTAGCAACACAAAATAAGGTATAGGAATTAATAGAGGTGTGTGTGATAGGAGCGCCTAAGGACTAATATTTCCTGCTGCTAATATAGTTTATCCCTCAAAGTAAACTAAATGGTATAACAAGGTAAAAGTAAAATTGGAATTAGCAGCGCTACAAGCACTAAAATAGTTAAATATCAAAATGGGGTACACTTATTCAGTTAAGAAAAATAAATAAACAATCGGCTAGATTACGAGTTTTGCGTTACAGGCTGTGCGGCGCTAACGAGAAGTTTTCCCTCACCGCTCACTGCTCACTTACCTACAGCACTGGTATTACGAGTTTTCAGAAACTCGTCGTTAAAAGACAAGAAGTGAGCATTGAGCAAAATTTTGCTCCAAATCTCACTCCAATACTAGCGCTGCTTAAGTCAGTGGTGAGTTGGTGTGACGTGCTCATGCACGATTTCCCCATAGGAATCAACGGGGAAAGCCGGCTGAAAAAAAGTCTAACACCTGCAAAAAAGCAGCGTAAAACTCCTTAATGCAGCCCCATTGATTCCTATGGGGAAATACATTTTATGTCTACATCTAACACCCTAACATGAACCCGGAGTCTAAACACCCCTAATCTTACACTTATTAACCCCTAATCTGCCGCCCCCAACATCGCCGACACCTGCATTATAATTATTAACCCCTAATCTGCTGCTCCGGACACCGCCGCCACCTACATTATACTTATGAATCCCTAATCTGCTGCCCCCAACATCGCTGAACCCTACATTATATTTATTAACCCCTACTCTGCCGCCCCCAATGTCACCGCCACCTAACTACACTTATTAACCCCTAATCTGCCGCCCTCAACGTCACCACCACTATAATAAACATATTAACCCCTAAACCGCCGCACTCCCGCCTCGCAAACATTAGTTAAATATTATTAACCCCTAATCTGCCGGCCCTAACATCGCCGCCACCTATCTACATTTATTAACCCCTAATCTGCCGCCCCCAACGTCGCCGCCACTATATTAAAGTTATTAACCCCTAAACCTAAGTCTAACCCTAACCCTAACACCCCCTAACTTAAATATAATTAAAAGAAATTGAAATAAATATTACTATCATTAACTAAATAATTCCTATTTAAAACTAAATACTTACCCCTAATCTGCCGGCCCTAACATCTCCGCCACCTATCTACATTTATTAACCCCTAATCTGCCGCCCCCAACGTCGCCGCCACTATATTAAAGTTATTAACCCCTAAACCTAAGTCTAACCCTAACCCTAACACCCCCTAACTTAAATATAATTAAAAGAAATTGAAATAAATATTACTATCATTAACTAAATAATTCCTATTTAAAACTAAATACTTACCTATAAAATAAACCCTAAGCTAGCTATAATATAACTAATAGTTATATTGTAGCTATTTTAGGATTTATTTTTATTTTACAGGCAAGTTTGTATTTATTTTGACTAGGTAGAATAGTTACTAAATAGTTATTAACTATTTAATAGCTACCTAGCTAAAATAAATACAAAAGTACCTGTAAAATAAAACCTAACCTAAGTTACAATTACACCTAACTCTACACTATAATTAAATTAATTCCCTAAATTAAATACAATTAAATACAATTAAATAAAATTAGCTAAAGTACCAAAAAAAACAAACACTAAATTACAGAAAATAATAAACAAATTACAAGATTTTTAAACTAATTACACCTAATCTAATCCCCCTAACAAAATAAAAAAGCCCCCCAAAATAAAAAAGCCCTACCCTACACTAAATTACAAATAGCCCTTAAAAGGGCCTTTTGCGGGGCATTGCCCCAAAGTAATCAGCTCTTTTACCTGTAAAAAAAATTACAAATCTCCCCCCAATATTAAAACCCACCACCCACAATACCAAACATACTCTAAAACCCACCCAATACCCCCTTAAAAAACCTAACACTAACCCCTTGAAGATCACCTTACCGGGAGAAGTCTTCACCCAACCGGGCCTAAGTCCTCAACAAAGCCGGGAGAAGTCTTCATCCAAGACGGGGGAAGTGGTCCTCCAGACGGGCAGAAGTCTTCATCCAGACATCCACAGAAAATGCACAAAGACATACGCACCCACCCTCACAGAGGGACCCACAGAAAAAAAATACATACACACTCAGAGACACAAACCAAAGCAAAAATACATAAACACAGACACCCACAGAAACACTCACAGGAGGAAACATTTATGCACCTTGCATCCCCTAAATCAAAAGTGTGTGACATGCATGGTAACAAAATTGCAGAAATCACTTTTTAAAGAATCATATTTGTAAATGTGCAAACAAAAATAATTCTGTGAATTCAAAATTGTACATTAATGATCTGGGTAGATGGCTAGATGAAGAAAATTACTTTTAGAAGGTTGACATATGTTTGTTTGTTTTTTCCCCAACCAAGAGCACCACTTCTATAGTGTACAAATGTTCCCATCTGTCAGCTGTACATATGGATTTTGAAAATGTTGTACTCTATATGGTCTTGGTGGAACCATAAGCTGTGGTACTCATACCATTAGATCTGGTTAAATGCAGGATTTAGGCTTGTTGGTATGTATTTCAAAATTAAGTCAGCTGTAGTGTAAACTGAACAGTTTTAAGTTAACCTGTCTCATTTCAAACACTGAGCAATCTTAGTCTGAGAGTATAACATTTTATGCAGATGTAAAAATCTTAGATAAAACGCCTCCTTGCATCTGGAAAGTCCTTGCATAAAGGGGCAGTAAACTGGAATGTAATTAATATATATATATATATTAATAAAAAAACTCATATCTGCCAAAAGGGCACCTACCATTTGTGTATTGAGGAGGAAACATTTCTGCATGGTTTTAAATTTCTACAGCGTTGTCAAATAATCATAAATACACTGCTGCTAAAAAATGTGTTTTTATGGACCCCTGGCCCCACCATAAAACTATTACCACACTGAAGTTACAATCCGAAATTGCACAAAGGAATAAAAAACATTTGCTAATTAAGTCCTACCTCCTCTGCAAATGAAAGTGATCTGCCGTCTGACTCAGGCACACACTGTACAAACAAAGTGCCAAGTCTGGAGAAATTGATCAACACAGAGGTTGAAGAACAAAGAATGCATTTGTATAACAATTAACTCTCCCTAGAAATAAGTAAATATAACATCAGTGTCAGGAAGTGTACCAAAGTGATGTATTTAAAATATAACCTTTATTGGTTTTAATTAAAATTCAAAAACACACAAACAACACACAATTAAAATTACAAAAGAATTTAAACCATAGGAACAATATATAATATTATCCAATAGGTAAGGATAATGGGTTAATGGGGAAAATCACTTTCTCCAAGAATGAACTTGCACTGACGTGGGTACAAGTTATTATAATATTGTCATACAGTGATCTGGTATACAGACGATTGTCAAATACTGTGATCTTAGCACAAGAACATCTGCCGCTAATTTATATGTAGATATATGTATTGGCGTATAAACCAAGGTCTCACTAATATATAGGGGTTTAATGAAGAACCACTCAGTCACCTTGGGCGCGATCCGATAAAGATCGTAGTTTGCGGCGCAAGCGAGGGAACCCCCGCCGCCCGCAGTTTCAGCTTGCAACTCAAGCTATCCCATATACGGCGTCGTCAGAGGCTAAAGTGTCGTAAGTCTGACAATCCAGCGATGTCCAGAAATCTGCGTAAGTACAAATTTCTGGAGTCGCCAGTGACTTACGGCACTTTAGAAACTGCCGGCGCCTACAAAACCTGACTAAGTTATAAAATCACCCGTACTGTCTAACACGCCTCCCAAACATAGCCCGACACGTATACCCCTCTATCCGCTATCCCCCCTCACTCTCCTAATAATAAATGCATTAACCCCTAAACCGCCGCTCCCGGACCCCGCCACCACCTAATAAAGTTATTGACCCCTAAACTGCCGCTCCCAGACCCCGCCGCCAGCTATATTAAATCTATAACCCCCTAATGTGAGCCCCTACCCCGCCGCCATCTACCTTACCTACCCCCTAAAGTGAGCCCCTACACCGCCGCCATCTACCTTACCTACCCCCTAAAGTGAGCCCCTACCCTGCCGCCATCCATTTTAAAAATATTAACCCCTAATTTAATCCCCCTACATCGCCGCCGCCTATATTAAACACATTAACCCCTAATCTAATCCCCCTACACCGCCGCCAGCTATATTAACTATATTAACCCTAATTATATTAGGGTTAATATAGTTAATATAGTTATTATATTATATATATTAACTATATTAACCCTAATTATATTAGGGTTAATATAGTTAATATCATTATTATATTATATATATATATATTAAGTATAATAACCCTATCTAACTCTAACATCCCTAACTAAATTCTTATTAAAATAGATCTAATTAATATTAATATTATTAATTAAAATATTCCTATTTAAATCTAAATACTTACCTATAAAATAAACCATAAGATAGCTACAATGTAATTAATAATTATTTTACAGGTAACTTGGCATTTATTTTAACTAGGTACAATAGCTATTAAATAGTTAATAACTATTTAATAGCTACCTAGTTAAAATAATTACCAATTTACCTGTAAAATAAATCCTAACCTAAGTTAAAAATACACCTACACTATCAATAAATTAAATAAACTACAAATATCTAAACTAAAATACAATAAAATAAAATAAACTAAATTACAAAAAAAAACAAACACTAAATTACAAAAAATAAAAAAAATATTACAAGATTTTTAAGCTAATTACACCTATTCTAAGCCCCCTAATAAAATAATAAAGCCCCCCAAAATAAAAACAATTCCCTACACTATTCTAAATTAAAAAAGTTCACAGGTCTTTTACCTTACCAGCCCTTAAAAGGGCCTTTTGCGGGGCATGCCCCAAAGAATTCAGCTCTTTTGCATTTAAATAAACATACAATACCCCCCCAACATTACAACCCACCACCCACATACCCCTATTCTAAACCCACCCAAACCCCCCTTAAAAAAACCTAACACTACCCCCCTGAAGATCTCCCTACCTTGTCTTCACCCAGCCAGGCAGAACTCTTCATCCGATCCGGGCGACGTCCAATCAAGCGGCAGAGAAGTCTTCTTCCATCTGGGCGATGTCTTCAATCAAGCGGCAGAAAAGTCTTCTTCCATCCGGGCGATGTCTTCAATCAAGCGGCAGTGAAGTCTTCTTCCATCCGGCGATGTCTTCAAGCAAAGAGGCATCTTCAATCTTCTTTCTTCGCTCCTCCGCTGCGGAGCATCCATCCTGCACGAAGACTGAATGAGGAATGAGGTACCTTTAAATGACGTCATCCAAGATGGCGTCCGTCGAATTCCGATTGGCTGATAGGATTCTATCAGCCAATCGGAATTAAGGTAGAAAAATCTGATTGGCTGATTGAATCAGCCAATCAGATTCAAGTTCAATCCGATTGGCTGATTGGTTCATTGGGTAATGTTTATATAATGGGAAAATTTTATCCGTCTCCCTTAGGCTTCCAAATGGATGTGTTGGGAAATGTCTTTTTTATCTCTGTCCCAAGTCGTTGTATATCCTCAAAAGCAAATGACACTAGTTGGCTTGTCCCCTTTTTAATTTTGAACTATTTCTTTTAGATTTGGTTCTGCTACAGAGAGTGCTTACTTAGATTTATAAATGGCAGGGGTGAGGTTCATATGGCATTACAACAATTTAAAATTTTTCAAGCCCGCATTATTTGTGATCTTCCTGTTTTTTTCAAGGACTTCTGCTCAGTTATGGCTTATTGACTGAAAAACATACAATAGTTCCATGATGGTCTTCAGTTAAATTTTCCTGGATTTTTATGATGAGAAGGGTTAGGTGTCTGATCCTCAAAAAGAATTTCAGAGGCTTTAGGATTTAGAGGCTTGCTCCTGATTAGGTTAGTTGGAAGTTCATTTGAGATGTAAAGAGAAGAGAAGTTCCAGGAAGTAATTTAATACGTTGGTAGAATTATTGGTGCAGACGGAAAGGAGTTATGGTCATTATGTTTAAATTTAATATTAAGAAAAGGATGCAGATAAATCTCACTTTGCCTTGGTGGAGATTGGTGAGTAGCTGGTGGGAGAGTATCTACCCTACCTGGGGTTCATGTGACATAAATTAACAAGCCTTTGCTTACATCTAGATGGTTTATTACATAAGTCGTCAGACCCCTAGGTGGAGTTACAGCTTAAAGGTAGTTGTGAGTTGGGAAGTGAGAACAAAATATTTGCTATATGATGTTATGTTAACTTAAAGAAATTGCAGCCAATGTGTAACCAACCTTTGGTGTATTGTGTCTTTATAAGATTAGTTTTACAGGGGCTTGGCAAACCTGTAACTGCATCAGCAATCCACAGGTAAAGGATAATCCTGATCTTATTTGGGCAAAATTTTACTCTGACTGAGGAAAAGGCCCTTAGATGCTGTTAAGAAGGGGGCTGTTTATTTTGAAGCTTAGAAATAGTCAGGACTCTGGTGGGGAAAGCAGGCTCAGAATTAAAATAAACAGATGGGAAGCTTCCCCCCCTTTTCAAGGTTAGTGTTATAGTTGTTACAGCTGGATAGATGTGCTTATCCTGCATGGGGTTATATGACTTTAATCAACAAGGCTTTCCTGGTTACATCTTTATACTCTGCAGGCATAACCTTACTCTGTACACATTATTATTAATTTAAATAGCAAGAGTATAACAGTAACTGGTACTAGGTTCATTTGCATAATACAGTAGCGGTTAAAACTTAATGGGACATTTTAGTCAAAATATTATTTGATTTATATGAGAGAGCAATTGTTAAATATATATATAACTAATCACACACACACACATACACACATATATATATATATATACACACTGTATGTATATATATATATTATTATTTTTTTGCATGAAAAAGGACGAGCAAAAGCTTTTTAAATTTAAAGTGAAACCACCATGAAATGCATGATTATATATAACTCGGTATCAGAACTGCTCACTGGCTTATAGCAACATCTATCACAGGAAAACTTGGTTTATTCAGTACATGAACATTCGTCTGAACAAGGCAAGAATTGTTTTTGAGTACCATGTCCCTTTAAGGATTGCAGGTTGTAGTTTTCATATGGCTGCATATTTCCAAGGTTGATCAATCAAGTATATTTAGGGTGGGTAATTATAGCTCATTAATCAGTTACGTCCAGGGCAGTGCACTACAATGTTTAAAGAACCCTTGGGAAGGTAAGCACTATAGAAGAATACAATAAAAAAAAACACACATATTCCAGATCTTGATACATTTATCTTAATAAGGAACCAGACCATAAATACAGCAGTCAGATATATATTTTCTGTTTTCATGGATTCAGTTGAAACCCAATGTAGTTTGCATACAAAGCTATTCTTACTAATGTTAAACGCAGAATAATGAATGCATATTGTGGAGCAAATACACACACATATGTAGAGAATGTTAATTTCCTTCTCTCAACCCCCCCCCCCCACACCTAAAAAAAAACATGAAATCAAATCTTACATGTTGCTGTACAAAAGTAAGGAAGATCTAGAAAAACGATTGGCAATATATATGTTTCCCAAAGTCTCTTAATCACTATAAAATAGTAAGCTTGTATGGGTTTATTCTAATCCATTAGAATAACAGTTTAAGATATTTTGCATACGTTCTCACAGTTTTCAAACTTGAGGCCTTGACAATAAATAAGAACCCCTATTTTTGCAAAGTTTCAAATTATTTTAGTTACTTTGTACCATAAGATACATGACATTGAAAATGATCACAATGGTGTTTCAGTCCATCAGATTCAGATTAGATTTCTCTAATTCACAATGGCCTATTATCAACAGCACATCTTTCAAAGTGCTTGCAGATACATTATTGTACTTGTAAACTGGAGCAATCATTTGTGACCGTAAGTTCCATAATGTAGATGCAGGAACTTTGAAATGCACTCTAGCGAGCAAATTTAGACTTAGCATGCATGGAGATACGTCCCTTATAAAAACCACAAAAGTGCAATCTACTTTAAAGTGAAAGTTAACCCTAGCATTTGTGAAACGCTAGGATTGACTATCGAAACAAATAAAGGGGACTTTCATTCATGAAGTATAAAAAAGCTCCTTTATATGTTTCAAGCAATTGCCGCTCTAAGCTGCTAAGGCAGCCCACAGCAGATGGATGATGTTTTCATGGCCAATAGCCATGTCGTAAATCCGGCTGGGTGCCCTTGGGAGCCGGATTTCATGTGCACTATTTGCTAAGAGGTGGAAACATCACCTTTTAGCAAAACAGCGATCTGCTGTGGGCTGCCTTAGCAGCTCAGAGCGACGATCGCTTGAAACAAATAAAGGAGCTTTCTGCATGAAGTATCATACTTTATGAATGAAAGTCCCCGTTTTCAACTTTGTTAAGATAGAATTACACAAAATGAGATGCAATTGTTAATTGCTCATGTACCAAATTGATATTATTCAGTGAAACAACAGTGTTCAAACAAATAATAGTCAACTTCCATGTTGAATCATGTAGATGCCATGTTTTCTTTTGGAATTGGAATGGCACAGAAAAGGAAGCCTAAGAACCACCCAAGATGAATATAACTTTTCACATGCATGACAAACTATCTGTATTAGGGTGGAATCAGGAGTGGAACTACTATTGGTAGCAACCAGTCTATACATAGGTATGTGCAGAATGTGTACAATCTTAATGCAGGGGAGCCTTTTATTTTGTGCAGGTTACCAATTTGCATATCTATCTGTCTGTCTATCTATCTATCTATCTATCTATCTATCTATCTATCTATCTATCTATGTATCTGTCTGTCTGACAGCCAGTCTGTCTTTTTATGTGTCTATATATCTATCTATCTATCTATCTATCTATCCTTCTGTCACGGATACCAGGCTGCAAGGGTTAAACTCCCACCACCCTACAACCTCACTGTCACGGATACTAGGCTGCAGGGGTTGAACTCTTACCCCCCTTTTTTGGTTGGAGTATAAGGTGACAGCCCAATTCAGTATTGCCTGTCCCAACCCCCTTCCCTAGACTCAGAATGTTCGAGATTATTGCAACCTCCTGCTGTTATGTGTCTGTACATTCAGTCTAGGTATGAGACACAGAGCAGGAGATTACACACAGCACAGACATACCCATACCACCTTACTGGCATCATGCAAATGATACTGTCTCTCTCTCTGCTCCCATAATGCTTACTATGGTGGTGTTTATGTGCCCCTCTGCTGCTAACTTCGTTAATTATCTGGGGGGGTTAAGCAGTATTATAAACTCTAATTATCTGAGGGGGTTGGGCAGCAGTATTACCCCTAATTATCTGGGGGGGCTGAATAGTATTGCAGGAGGAAGAGGGGGGCGGGTGTCCATGAAGGGTATACTGCCTTTTATATGTTCATTTTCTAGGAGAGGGAATGGAGGAGCCATCCTTTTCCTCCATTCCCCTTTCAGCTCATTGACTAAGCGAGGGAACGAAGGCGCAATCATTGTCCTCTGTTCCCTTGCTGACTTGCTCTAAATGTCGGCTCCCCATTGCAACAGGCGAAGCTGATATGTTCGTGCGCTTCCATTTTGGCACTAAGAAGGAGGGGGGTGGGGAGGAGGACGAGAACACCATCTTTGATGTGGTGGGGAGGGCCGAGAAGAACGCCGGGCCAATGGAGACACATGGATAGAGGATCTATGAGGAGGATGTGGCTCTGCAATGTGATAGTGAGAGGGGGAAGCAGGGGCAGACTGTATTAGCAGAAAGGCTCGCCAGGAAGGGGGAGAGCAACCTAACCGAGCAGGACAAACTTGTGATTAGACCTCCTCATATTCAGAAGAGGAATAATAGGCAGAGGAGATATGGGGAAGCAGGAGGGGATGAAGCAGAGGTGGAGAGGGGCGATTTTTGGCTTGCAGGGGGGGAAGTAGCAGGGCTTGAGGGAGGTGGAGGCGATTTTGGTGGATTATACTCACTTAATCTTTTTGTCCATCTAGGTAGCTGTATGTTGACCACGGTGTCCTGCAGTCTTCTAGGTGGGACCTGCTTCCTATTTCTTCGCTCGATTCTGTGGCCTGTAGAGAAAGGACAATCCTGTAGAGCACAAGGACACTCCTGCGACCTGCAGAGAAAGAAGACAACTTGTGAACTGATCCTGCTGCCCTGGTAAGCCCCTAATATCCCTGTCTCATTTTCTAGTCCCTCCCCTAGTCCTATCCCTATCTCTCCCCCTATCCCTGCCTATTTCTTTTGCTTGCCTGCAGCTCCCCCCTCCCTCCCCCCTTTAACTTAGTATGGAGGAAGGAACTGCGGGCTTCTTGGCTTCTCCATTGTCCCACCCACTTACTGTGCTCCCTGCCCATCTGGGCACTTCACACTCATAATTAAAGTTTCATTATTCTGATAGAAAATGCAATTTTAAACAACTTCTATTAAGTAATGTGCTTTGCTCTCTTGGTATCCTTTGTTAAAGAGCAAATATAGATAGTCTCACGAGCAGCAATGCAGTACTGGGATCTAGCTGGTGATTGGTGGCTGCAAATATATGCCTGATATCACTGGTTCACCTGTTGTGATTAGCTAGATCTTAGTACAGGACTGCTATTCCTATGTAGACTCTTTAAGGCAAATCTGATAATAGAAGTACACTCAAAAGTTGTTTAAATTGCATTCTCTGTCTGAATAATTAAAGTTGAATTTTGACTCTCCCTTTAAATGTGTATTTACTCAAAATAAAAAAAATAAAAAATATTTTATAGTGTTTGCATTTTCACTGATCATTCTTGTTCTACTGAAACATTTAATTGCATTTAACCCTGTTGTAGAGCTGACGTACCAGACAGTTTCCCCAAATCCGGAATTCCAAAATCCAAACTTTTTCTGAAATCCAAACTTTTTAATTAACATTTTTTGAAAGTAATATTATCAAATATTACTATTTTTCCCTGCCCGTAAGTCACAATCTTCTCTGTTTCTTTGGTTTTGAGTTCTAAAATGCAAATAATAGTCTATATTTATTTATTTAAAACAACAAATATTACCTTTGTGATTACATTACTGTACTAATGTGCATACAAAAGTATCAAACATCATATAAAACTACCTTTAGGTTACATGTATAAGCTGTATTAGCTGTAGCTTTTCAGGTCTATTACTAGTCTTCTAGGGCCCCCTAGGGGTCATTATTATATTGTTTCAACTTTATAGATTCTTATTTAGGCCTTGATGATTATAATTGCTGCGAGGCGGCGATATATTCAAAAGGGATCTGATGCAATGTCAAGAATGCCAGCAAAATATTAAAAAGTCCAAAAATTACTCTTTAAAGGCAGCATCGCAATCGGGCGTGCTGTGACTAAAGAGCATGCCCGCGAATCGCTTATCGGAAAAAAGACCCGCTCAGTAGAGCGGTGTACAGGAAAATCTAATTTTGGAATAAAATATCTCTGAAATCCCTTGATTTATAAAGTTGGCACTAAGCTAATGTTATATAATTCTCCACTATGTGCAAAATTATAACATTTTTTTTGTAGATTTACTGACCATTTAAGCGTGTATTTACCTTAAATATTTCACATTTCAATGCACTGCACATAGTGGAATATGTTCTAAGTATTTGTAAATAAATATTCCTATATATATCTATCTGTATTTATATATACCTACTATACCTATACTGTATATATATATATATATATATATATATATATAAATATATATATATATATATATAAATATATATATCTATATAGGTATAGATATATATTGTACCAGAATACCATTAGATATTTGTAGAAATATGTATTTATGAATAAATAGAACATATCTTGCTATGTGCAGAACATTTATATTTTCATGTTGGGTTAGCGCAAATGAGAATACGCATTCCGGTTTGTGCGAGAGGGGGGGTGTTAGTTTTTGTCCACTTTTTTTTCTCTATTGACTGCAATAGGGAATACGTGAATGCGCATGCGATATTCTAACTTTGGAGTTTTGCCCATTTTGGGTTAGCGTGAGAGCAAAAACAGTTTACTTTCAACTCGTAATACTCTAGCAACCCAACAAGTGCAAAAATCTTACTTGTAGCGCAATTAATGCTCAAGCGGAAATGTTAATTTGCACTCCACTTGTAATCTGGCCCTGAGTGTGCCAATTTATAGAAATTGGAAACCATAGTTATCAAAGTCTCAAACCTAAGTGTGAGTTACACTCAGTGCCTGTATTTCCTGTTAGTAACGTTTCTAAGGAGATCTAGTATGTGATCCCCACATCTCCAGCATGTGCTCATGAATTTCAATATTGCAGTCGCGTAGGAACTGTAATCTTTCCAACTGTAAAAATTGCTCCACCTGTATCCTCCACTCTTCCACTGAGGGAACAGCTGAAGACCTCCAGTGGGGATTAGAGATTTAGCAAAAAGATAGATAACGCCTTTACCACCCATTCCCCAGCTTTGCACAACCAACATTGTTAGAATAATATACTTTATAACAGTGATTTTTTTTGCTGTGGCACACTTTTTTACATTAAAAAATCCTGCGGCACACCACCATCCCAAAATTTTACAAAATCACACATTGTAGCCTAATACAGCATATATTATACATCATAATGATTGTCTGTGAATGAATATCAATATGTCATGGTTGTAAATGATGCCTGTCTGTCTGCCTGATGAGCCTGTCACATCAAAACAAGCAAAATTTAAAAAATATGTCACACTGTTCTCAGTCTGCCGTGGCACAGCTGAGGATCTCTCACAGCACACTAGTGTGCCATGGCACACTGGTTGAAAAACACTGCTTTAAACAGGAGACTGCTAGTTCATGTGGGACATATAGATAACAATGTGTTCACACCCGGGGAGTTATTTAAGAGTTAGCACAACACAGTACTAAATGCAATTCAATAGATAATAAATCATAAAGTCATGTGATCAGGGGGCTGTCAGAAGAGGCTTAGATACAAGATAATCACAGAGGTAAAAAGTACATTAATATAACTGTGTTGGTTATTCAAAACTGGGGAATGGGTAATAAAGGGATTATCTATCTTTTAAAACAATATGAATTCTATTGTAGACTGTCCCTTTAAGCATTAAAAACAGTAAGTTCTTTTTAACCTTATCTTTCAATTTTAGGAGGCCATGAAACAATCGGGTATGCGGGCTGTTAGAAAGTAATACTCCCATTGTTTTGAAGATCTCATGCCAGAAATTCCCAAGTCTCTCACACCCCCACCAGATGTGTAGTAGAGTTTCCTCCCTACCAAACCGCGTCCAGCATTTCCCATCTGTGCACTTAAATATTTTTTTGAGTTTGTGTGGTGTGTTATACCATTTAGAGATTAATTTATCATTCATTTCTTGTACCTGAGGCTTTGTGCAGTTTACAAAAACTTTCTGCCAGTCTTTCTTGGTCAGTGGTTCTCCAAGATCCGTATACCATTTTTTAATATAGGATGGCAAAGCACCAGCACCCTCCCCTGATGTTAATAAAAGGCGATAGGTCAAGGAGATGAGGTGTCTAGATAGTGGCTGGATCAGGCATATTGTCTTGTATGTTGTGAGAGGCCTGCTGATACAATGTTTTTTCTTGTGTGAATTGAGATAATGTCATATTTGGGCATAATACTTTTTTTTTGTTTTTATATATATAATTTCTTTATTCTGATTAACTTTTTATGACCGTATGGAATTTAGTTACATGACTGTATGGAATTTAGTTACATAACTGTATGGCATTTAGTTACATAACTGTATGGAATTTAGTTACATGACTGTATGGAATTTAGTTACATAACTGTATGGAATTTAGTTACATGACCGTATGGAATTTAGTTACATAACTGTATGGAATTTAGTTACGTGACTGTATGGAATTTAGTTACATGACTGTATGGAATTTAGTTACATGACTGTATGGAATTTAGTTACATGACTGTATGGAATTTAGTTACATAACTGTATGGAATTTAGTTACATGACTGTATGGAATTTAGTTACATAACTGTATGGAATTTAGTTACATGACTGTATGGAATTTAGTTACATGACTGTATGGAATTTAGTTACATAACTGTATGGAATTTAGTTACATGACTGTATGGAATTTAGTTACATGACTGTATGGAATTTAGTTACATGACTGTATGGAATTTAGTTACATGACTGTATGGAATTTAGTTACATGACTGTATGGAATTTAGTTACATGACTGTATGGAATTTAGTTACATAACTCACACACTTACTTAATGCTATCATTTTTTTTAACCTTAGTTCACTGTTTATGTAGATAGAACTTATTTCTGTATCTTGCTTTAGATTTAACTAACTCTTTGGACCCAACCTCTGGCTTTGTTTCTGATCATAATCTTCTTTGCTCTCTTCTGTACTTTGTTTAATTTATATGAGACATCCTGTGGTTCCTTCTACAACTTGGCATCTGGCTACTGAAATCCTTCTACACATTTTACTTCTGCAACTTGATTTGTGAAGATATTCCTACCTCCTATAGGGATCTTCTTATAACACGTACACAAATAAATAAATGTGGGAGGGCTCTGTTAAATTACAATTAAAATGAAAAAATATACAAGCTGCCTTAAAGAGGACTTCAATCTGAGAAGATCAGTTTGGCAACACGATGCTTGAGCTCCTACACATTTTAAACACTCAGCAATTTTTTTTTTTCCATTTTGTAAAGACATCACACAGAGAAGCAGACCCTTGGTCTATAATAAAAAAAAGATACTGCATTAATAAACAAGATATACTGTATATAGGATAGGTGAGGCAACACAAAGAACAAATAATTTTATAGAAAGTACAAACAATGTACTGCCCCTTGAAGAATCACTGTGATATCATTTTAAATGGTGCAGACCTTTTTTAGAATATTATGTGATATTGCCCAAAATTTTATGGAGAGCCATTGGATTTATAATTTCAATACTATGACTCCCAATGGCCTTAATGAAAAATAATTGACTATGCATGTTTTTTGTGATGTCAACAATTGGTGTTGATGACTGCAAGCATAACAACTAATTATAACATCTTTGTGTCCTGTTTACAGAGATGGGGGTTGTTCTAAAATGATCAATATGCTACTCTGGAGATCTGTGGGTTTGCCCTCCTTGTGATCCCTTTTCAATGTATCCTGCTTAGGTACAAGGTAATTACAAAGATAAAAAACTATCGGCTAGATTACGAGTCTTGCGTTAGCCTTAAAAAGCAGTGTTGACGGGTTCCAACGCTGCTTTTTAATGCCCGCTGGTATTACGAGTCTGGCAGGTACAGGTGTACCGCTCACTTTTTTCCGCGATTTTCGGATACCACAATTGCGTATCCTATGAAGAGAAAAGACAGAAGCGCCACATGGCCCAATATTGTTTGATCCAGAATAAATAGATCTTAAGGTGATGAGTAAACTCACGTTTAGTAGAGCACCTCAGTTAGTGCTAGATATACGGTCTGGGATCTATTTGGTCACCCAGAAGACCAACTTCCTGCACAGGAGCTGATGTCTGTATAGGCAGAAGGAAAACACAGGTGCCAATATGGCCTAGTATTGCTGGTGCAAAGGTGTCAATACAAGCAAAGAGATGAATAATACTCACAAAGTGTAAAGCACCTCTCGTGGTGCTATAGAGGCATGAAGGGGTCAATTCAGTCACCCAACAGACTTGTAGCCAGACATCCAAATGGATCCAGAGGTGCAAAAGGATCCCACAATTGATCCAGAAAAGGAATTAATCCTCAGGAAAAGGATAAAAGATATATATCCCAAAGAAAGATGCAGCAAGTGTTCAAAATATTAAAAAGTGACTTTAATAAAATTATAAAAATAACAGGCAACGCGTTTCTCAGCCAATGGCTGTTTCATCAGGCTTCAGATGAAGCCTGATGAAACAGCCATTGGCTGAGAAACGCGTTGCCTGTTATTTTTATAATTTTATTAAAGTCACTTTTTAATATTTTGAACACTTGCTGCATCTTTCTTTGGGATATATATCTTTTATCCTTTTCCTGAGGATTAATTCCTTTTCTGGATCAATTGTGGGATCCTTTTGCACCTCTGGATCCATTTGGATGTCTGGCTACAAGTCTGTTGGGTGACTGAATTGACCCCTTCATGCCTCTATAGCACCACGAGAGGTGCTTTACACTTTGTGAGTATTATTCATCTCTTTGCTTGTATTGACACCTTTGCACCAGCAATACTAGGCCATATTGGCACCTGTGTTTTCCTTCTGCCTATACAGACATCAGCTCCTGTGCAGGAAGTTGGTCTTCTGGATGACCAAATAGATCCCAGACCGTATATCTAGCACTAACTGAGGTGCTCTACTAAACGTGAGTTTACTCATCACCTTAAGATCTATTTATTCTGGATCAAACAATATTGGGCCATGTGGCGCTTCTGTCTTTTCTCTTCATAGATTGCTGCTCCTGGATCCTGGCCTGGATCATCACAGATAGCTGCCTCCCATCCCAATAGAGACTTTCACTTTATTATCACTGTGTTTGTTTTGATTGTTTATTACTTTTACCCTGTATCACATTGCTATCGATTAACACTGTATAACATTGCACATTGTATGATTTATCACTTTAAAACCACATTGACACTGGTTCCCACAGTATATCACCTTGATTTATCACTTTAGTATTTTTTAATATTAATCTAACATCTAGATATATAAGTATAGAATTATTATAGAAGTATAGAATTATTTGGTCACATCTTCTCTCCTACACTTAGGGCGCCCCCTCTTTTTCTTTTTTAATTGCGTATCCTATCTTTTTAATGGGATTTTCCTAACACCAGTATTACGATTGCTTGAAAAAGTGAGCGGTAGACCCTCTCCTGTCCAGACTCCTACCGCATTTAAAAGTCAGTAGTTAAGAGTTTTATGGGCTAACGCCGTAACATAAAACTCTTAACTAAAGTGCTAAAAAGTACACTAACACCCAAAAAACTACCTATTAACCCCTAAACCAAGGCCCCCCCCCCCCCACATCGGAAACACTTAACTAAAATGTTTAACTCCTAATCTGCCGACCGGACATCGCCGCCACTTTAATAAATATATTAACCCCTAAACCGCCGCACTCCCGCCTCACAAACACTAGTTAAATTTTATTAACCCCTAATCTGCCATCCCTAACATCGCCGACACCTACCTACATTTATTAACCCCTAATCTGCCACCCCCAATGTCGCCGCTACTATATTAAATGTATTAACCCCTAAACCTTAGTCTAACCCTAACCCTAACATCCCCCTAACTTAAATATAATTTAAATAACACAAAATAAAATTACTACTATTAAATAAATTGCATCAGCCAATAGGATTTTTCCTACCTTAATTCCGATTGGCTGATAGGATTCTATCAGCCAATCGGAATTGAAGGGACGCCATCTTGGATGACGTCACTTAAAGGAACCTTTATTCTTCAGTCGCCGTCGGATGGAAGAGGATGCTCCGCATCGGATGTATTCAAGATGGACCCGCTCTGCTCCGGATGGAAGAAGATAGAAGATGCCGTCTGGATGAAGACTTCTGCCGGTCTGGATATCCTCTTCTGGCCGGATCGGATGAAGACTTCTGCCCCTCTGGACGTCCACTTGTGCCCGGCTGGGTGAAGATGGCTCAAGTTAGGTTGATCTTCAAGGGGGTAGTGTTAGGTTTTTTAAGGGGGTATTGGGTGGGTTTTAGAGTAGGGTTGGGTGTGTGGGTTTTAATGTTGGGGGGATATTG
Organism: Bombina bombina; assembly: GCF_027579735.1. NCBI lineage: Eukaryota > Metazoa > Chordata > Amphibia > Anura > Bombinatoridae > Bombina > Bombina bombina. Next base: position 597,901,900 of record NC_069504.1, read on the forward strand.
TATTTTTTTTACAGGTAAAAGAGCTGATTACTTTGGGGCAATGCCCCGCAAAAGGCCCTTTTAAGGACTATTTGTAATTTAGTGTAGGGTAGGGAATTTTATTATTTTGGGGAGCTTTTTTATTTTATTAGGGGGATTAGATTAGGTGTAATTAGTTTAAAAAAATTGTAATTCTTTTTTTATTTTCTGTAATTTAGTGGGTTTTCTTTGTACTTTAGTTTATTTAATTTAATTGTATTTAATTGTATGTAATTTATGTAATTAATTTAATGATAGTGCAGTGTTAGGTGTAATTGTAATTTAGGTTAGGATTTATTTTACAGGTAAATTTTTACTTATTTTAACTAGGAAGTTATTAAATAGTTAATAACTATTTAATAACTATTCTACCTAGTTAAAATAAATACAAAGTTGCCTGTAAAATAAATATAAATCCTAAACTAGCTACAATGTAACTATTAGTTTTATTATAGCTAGCTTAGGGTTTATTTTATAGGTAAGTATTTAGTTTTAAATAGGAATAATTTAATTAATTATAGTAAATTTATTTGGATATATTTAAATTATATTTAAGTTAGGGGGGTGTTAGGGTTAGACTTAGGTTTAGGGGTTAATAAATTTATTATAGTGGCGGCGAAATTGGCGGTGGCAGATTAGGGGTTAATAAATTTAATATAGTTGCGGCAACATGGGGGGGGCAGATTAGGGGTTAATAAATATAATGTAGGGTTCGGCGATGTTTGGGGCAGTAGATAGGGGTTCATAGGGATAATGTAGGTGGCGGCGGTGTCCGGAGCGGCAGATTAGGGGTTAATAATATAATAGGTGGTGACGATGTCGGGGGCGGCAGATTAGGGGTTAATAAGTGTAAGATTAGGGGTGTTTAGGCTCGGGGTTCATGTTAGGGTGTTAGGTGCAGACATAACTTTTCTTTCCCCATAGGAAACAATGGGGCTGTGTTAGGAGCTGAACGCTGCTTTTTTGCAGGTGTTAGTTTTTTTCAGCCAGCTCAGCCCCATTGTTTCCGATGGGGAAATCGTGCATGAGCACGTTTAGCCAGATCACCGCTACCGTAAGCAGCCCATTACAGTGAGATGTGGAGCAAAATTTTGCTCTACGCTCACTTTTCTGAGGCTAACGCCGGCTTGAAGAATATCTGTAATACCAGCGTTGTCTTAAGTGAGCGGTGAGAAAAAAAGGCTCGTTAGCACCACACAGCCTTAACGACAAAAACTCCTAATCTAGCCGTGTAATAATATAACGGTGTGGGTTTTGCAAAACTGGGGAATTGGTAATAAAGGGATTATCTATCTTTTTAACCCCTTAACGACTGAGGACGTGTCAGGTACGTCCTACAAAAAGTGACCATTAAGGACCAAGGATGTGTCTAACACGTCCTCTGAGGTTTCAAGCACTGGAAGTGATCGTGATCGGTTCCAGTCACTTTCAGGGAATTGCAGCCATGCCCCAATATTGAGGCATCATGCAATACCCTTTCCTAAGACACTGATGCAGTGAGGGCCACTATGTTTGTTGGTGGCGTAGGAGGGCTTGGAGGGAGGTGGGTGGGCGACCTTCCGCTGGAGGAGGTGGGAGGAGGGCGGGAAGGGGCGGAACTGCTAACATCCGATCAGTGATGAGTGATCACGGCAGTGAGTGGGATGGAGGGAGGAGGGGGAGGTAGTAGAGGGGGATCCTATGTGGGATCCATGCTAAAGGGATCTGGGAGGGGGGTTGCTAATAAGGGGGGGCAGCTATACTACAGAACTTTTTTTTAACTTATTAAAAAAGGCAACATCTTTACCAAACTGAGTACTGGCAGACAGCTGCATTTAGTGGCCTTCTAATTACCAAAAAGTAATACAAGACATAATGTCTGCTATTTCTGAACAAAGGGGATCCCAGAGAAGCATTTAAAACCATTTGTGCCATAATTGCACAAGCTGTTTGTATATAACTTCAGTGAGAAACAATAAAGTTTGTGAAAAAGTTAACAATTTATTTTAATTTGATCGCATTTGGCTACTAAAAAAATATTTTTATATATATCTATATATATATATACATGTGAAGGCTTATTCAGGGATTCCTGACAGATATCAGTGTTTCAATGTAACTATCATTAATTTTGAAAAAAAATGGTTTGGAAATAGCAAAGTGCTACTTGTACTTATTGCCCTATAACTTGCAAATAAAACAAAGAACATGTAAACATTGGGTATTTCTAAACTCAGGACAACATTTAGAAAATATTTAGCATGGGTGTTTTTTGGTGGTTGTAGATGTGTAACAGATTTTGGGGGTCAAAGTTAAAAAAAAAGTGTGCTTTTTTTCCATTTTTTCATCATATTTTATCATTTTTTTATAGTAAATTATACGATATGATGAAATAATGGTATCTTTAGAAAGTACAGTTAATGGCGAGAAAAACGGTATATAATATGTGTGTGTACAGTAAATGAGTAAGAGGAAAATTACAGCTAAACACAAACACTGCAGAAATCGAAACCGGCTTTCTCCAATCATAGCGTGCACCCCGAAGCGTCCATCTCGTAAGGCCACGCAATGATTGGAGAAAGCCGGTTTTGTCATTGCTGTGGTAAGTACAGAGGAACTGCGGGCGGAGCATCTTCAGTCTGGGTTTCCTAAGGCAAAAGGTAAGTATTTAAAAAAACGCTGCAATGTAAACTTTAATAAATGAAAGTATTTAATAGAATTTTTAAAAAATGGGCACTTTCTCATTAAACTTTACATTCACTTTAATGCTGTGCTAATATTACTATAAATGCTAAATAAATATTCATAATTGCTGTTATTTGCCACTTTGTTTATGTAACAAATGCTTCCCTTTGCTCAGATAAATGTTGTTACTATGTTTCTTTTGGATCTGTAGTTTTATATAGCTGGAAAATAATTTTTCACATCTTCCTGGGGTGGATTCTTCAACTGCTATTTATTTGAGCAGCAGTAATGCCAGAATAGCCCAGAACCAGAAGAAGCCCCGAAGGTCATTGAAGGGGTGAAACGTAGGTCAGCACTGGTGAATTATTTGGGTTCTCCTTTCCTGTGATGTCTTATATGCTACTAAAATTATTTACATTCAAAATGTGCTGCAAAATTAACAAAATCAATGTTCTGCTACCTTAATGGTGTAACAATTAGATGATTCTTAGATAATCCCTCAAATATAAGTGAGATCACAAAAACCCTAAAGTATAAATTCAACTTTCACAAGTTGGCTTAAAAATATCTAATCAACCTTGCAAAATACTTATAAAAGAAAAATATAGCTCAGTTTTTTGTTCCTAACTTGTATGTGTAGGATCCAACTATAACAAAGTTAAAAAATATTTTTTCAATATTTCAAAACTTGTAATTGTATAACTATCAAACACACTCCATACACTAAAAACAGTTCAAATACACCATTCAGTGAAATAAATTCAAAAACAATCATTCAAATATCCATAATCCTTAAAAGTTCCAAAGCAATCTTGCATACGTGTGGGAACGCTTCTTCCTTAGTCAGATCCCCTGCAACAGTACAAATGCTTTGTCAACAGTATATCAAAGTACCAACATGAATGGTGCACTCTCTTACTTACTTTGACATTTGGGTGGTAGCAGAAACTTTAAGTAAGAACCTCCTCCTGGTGGTTAAGTGTACTGACTGAATAGGAATGGAGTAATTTAAGGATTAAACATTGTTGTAATGTGAAGCAGGTTAGGAGGTGGAGCTGTTTAGAATAGGTTATGTGAATAGAGTTGATGTAGCTGCTGAGTGCGGCATAGGTGAGATAAGCAGGTATTGTGTTACAGGCGGGAAGAGTTGGAAAGGTATAAAGCAGGGTGCAAACAGTGTTTTTTTTCCCCCTCCCACTCGCCCTAGGTTTAATTGTTTACCACAGCAAAGAGGTCACATTGAGTTGAGCGATCAAAACAACACAGATAGGGGAAAGAGCTGTGGTTATTCTGCCATACGTATAAGACCACCCATGGTTCACACTAAGTGGAGTGGATACCATGAAGCCCGCAACTGGTTGAGCTGGCAGTAATATATTTGGTGGTTTAATTCTCAATCCTATTTATGTTGTGAAATTTGCGGCCTGGCACGTGGGTAAGGTGCTGCTGAAGGGGGAATTCTGTGGAGTATGGGGTCATTGAGTGGTGGTCTGTCGTCAAACTCGTGTGCCCTCCTTGTTGACAGATTACGAGTTGAGTGGTATTTACCTCTCCCGCTCATGTGCTTATTCTGCTACAAGTAAGTTTTTTACACGCGTCGGGTAGCACTCGTATTACAAGTTAAAAAAAAAGGTTTTCGCTCACACGCTAACCCGATGTGCGTAAAAAGCCAAACTTAGAATATTGTGCACATGTTATCATATTCCCCATTGAAGTCAATGCAGTAAAAACAAAACAAAAAACTAACACCCTACTCGTACACAAACATGATTCCATATTCTTAAGTGCGCTAACCCGACATGTTTTCATCTCCTTGACTGCAAAGGGCTCCAGTGCACTTATATATATGTCTATATAAGTGAACATATGACTTTATGTGTTTATATACATCTGTAAATACATATATACACATATAAATAAATAAGTACATACAGTATGTACACACATATATACATACACAGTATATACTGTATATCAATATATATATATATATATATATATATATATATATATATATGTCTATATAAGTGAACATATGACTTTATGTGTTTATATACATCTGTAAATACATATATACACATATAAATAAATAAGTACATACAGTATGTACACACATATATACATACACAGTATATACTGTATATCAATATATATATATATATATATATATATATATATATATATATATATATATATATAAGTGAACATATGACTTTATGTGTTTATATACATCTGTAAATACATATATACACATATAAATAAATAAGTACATACAGTATGTACACACATATATACATACACAGTATATACTGTATATCAATATATATATATATATATATATATATATGTCTATATAAGTGAACATATGACTTTATGTGTTTATATACATCTGTAAATACATATATACACATATAAATAAATAAGTACATACAGTATGTACACACATATATACATACACAGTATATACTGTATATCAATATATATATATATATATATATATATATATATATATATATATAAGTGAACATATGACTTTATGTGTTTATATACATCTGTAAATACATATATACACATATAAATAAATAAGTACATACAGTATGTACACACATATATACATACACAGTATATACTGTATATCGATATATATATATGTCTATATAAGTGAACATATGACTTTATGTGTTTATATACATCTGTAAATACATATATACACATATAAATAAATAAGTACATACAGTATGTACACACATATATACATACACAGTATATACTGTATATCGATATATATATGTATATATACATATAGATATTTAGACATGTATATGTATAAATCTCTCCCTTTGCATCCTTTTTTTTCTAACACATGATACCTCATATATTGAAGCCCTTGTAACTTTTATGTGCAATTTTTTTAAAAATAATTTTAGTAGATACTGTTATTACGAGTCTAACTGTACTTTTAAATTTACCTTTGATGTGTTTTGTGACTCTTTTTGTTTTGTGAAACAGTGAATCAGAGCTCTGAGGTAACGCTATCCCGACGCATGTTAAATTCAATTGCACTCAAGCAATTGTGTTTACTTTCCACTTGTAGTACACACGCTACACCTGAAGCATGCAAACAGCCGTGATGAACCAGATATCGCTTGCGCATTACTGTTAGCGCACCACTCGTAATCTTGCCCCTAATCTGCAGTATTTTCAACCTTTGCCATTGACACCACTAAGTAGAGCGCGGTCAGGCTACTTGGTCACGTGAGGCCACTTAATTTCTTGTTTATGATTTGGTATTAATTTGGTTATGATTTGGTTTATGATTTGACAGTTTGAGGATCACTCTTAATTCTGCCATAAAAGAAATGAATTTGGCTTAACTTTTAATAAATCAATGACCTTTTAAAACCACCAATACTTGTGTCTGTCTTTATTTTTTTTAATAAGAAGGTTTATGGGGAGGAATAGAGTAATATGGTTTCTATAGTGGAAAATAGAAACTAAGGTAAAACAAACCTTTTGAATCTCACAACATTTAGCATAAGAACCGCTTCCTCATTTTTGTGGTAATGTAGTCCTTGCCTTGGAAACTGCTACACTCTTTGGAGAATCTGCTCCCAGCCTTTGCTAGATCAAATGCTAGTATGAAATCTTGTATGTTACCTACCAGACCTGCTTTTTGGAGGATATTTCATGTGGAGTAATTTTAGTCTGCTCATAACCAGCTCTACGGTAATAGTGCCAGTGTTCTATCTACCAGCCCGGATGCAGCCCCATAAGTCCTGTGTGAGTGGGGGTGAAATTTGCCTAGGCTGCACTCTAAAGTCTATGCAGGAGCGTATGTGGAAACAGGCTGACTGTGAATACAACAGCTGAGCAGCCCTTGACCAACGCTGTATTTTTGCATCAGTGAGACTCCCACGCCATACACGCTCCCGCTGTGATCTTTGTGTGGAAGTGGACAAATGAACTGATCAGCTTGAAGGGAAGCGGTGGTGAGTCTCTCTACAAGTTTATGCCACATAGTTCAGTGGATGGTGCTAAATTGCTTTGTGCCTTGGAAATATTCTTAGCAAGTGACTGCTTTACAGCATAAATATGGCCATATACCCTTATTAAAGGGATACTTTTTGAAATTTGCACATTTTCTTGTTAACCTGAAATAAATGCACAACACCAATATTTGCCAATAAAAAATAGAAAGGTCACTTTAATTTGCTTAGATTTTGCTGTTGCAGCCAAAATCTGTTGAGAGCCGTAAATCAATTTAAAACAATTTCAACACCACAAATGAACATAATGCCCAAACATTTCAATGAACATGGGTCCACGCATCGGGGGAGGACCACAAAACCCCCGTTGCGAGGCCCGAGGAATTACGAGAGAACCCGCTGCATAACCTGCCCAGCAGATAGACCACCAGATCACGGCCCCAAGCTGAATATGCAGCAGGATCCTCCCGAGTCCTCGATGCCCCGCTCGTGTGCCAGGCCCATTTTCACCACCAACAAAGACTGTCTTTCCGCCAACCTAACAGAGTGATCTTTCCTTACCTTAATCAACTCTTCCACCATTGCTCTTATGTCCTCTAGGAACTGATCATTCCTGACCTCATTCAAATGCACTCAGTCCGCACGAAACAACTCCTCTCTCTTAGTTGCGATCAATGGGTGCTCCAGTACCCTACCCCCTGTTTCCCTTACTATCGTTGCAGCCACTTGGTTAATCCTCCTACGCGATCTATATCCTGCGTATCTGTGTTAAGCCAATTTATTCTGGATATAATGTTAGACCATACGACTCGTACCTGCGGCCATGCCACCTTTAACCAACTGATTACCTCCTTTATGTTGTCCTCCAACTCCTTTAAAGGAAATGTGCCTATGGCGTTCCCACCCAAGTGTATTATCAATATATTGGGGCAACCCCATATTCTTCTAGCCTGTTGTATCATCCCGACTAATTCTTCCCATCTCATACCCCTCTTTTCTAACCACCTGATACTCGCATCACTATGTGAAAAACCTAAATGCGTCCCTATACCCGCTGCCGCTGCCCTCATTCGTGCCCAATGTACATACGAATGCCCTACTACCCACACCCTCAATGCTCCATCTGTAAAACAAAAAACACAAAATATATTATGAACCATGCACTCATGGTGTCATTGGCTTTCACCAATTTGCGAGGCCAGTGTCAGGGTGCCAGGAATCAGACTGAGACGAGAAGTGCAAAAATAATCACACCTTTATTAATAGCAAAAAATAATAAAAAGTCCACAAGTCAAATAACAAGCCAGGAGTCAAAACTAGAGCTGGTAGTCAGACAAGCCGAGTCAGGAGCCAAAGCGAGTAGTCAGACGAACAGGAATCAGGAACAAGGAGAACAGCAGAGTCAGGAACAAGCCAGGGATCAGGAACCAGGAGGGACGTCAGACAGCCAGGTAATACACAGGAGCTCTCACAAACAGGTCTGAGACAACGCAAGGGCAAAGCATACTGAACAAAAGCCCTTTAAATAATAAGTGATGACATCACAATTCTGAGACTGCATCCTGTCTCACATGGATGATGTAAACCAGTCTGGCCATAAAAGGAAGTACAGGAAGTGAGCAGCATCTCCCAGAATGCACCAAAGTCAGCAAGAGAGGTGAGTAAAATGGCTGCCAGCAGCACATGGCAAACAAGTCAGGAAAAAACCCTGACAGTACCCTCCCCTCAACGACCCCTCCCCCGCGGGAGGACAAAAGGCTTATTGGGGAAACGGGCATGGAAGGCACGGAGGAGGGAGGGAGTATGAACATCAGAGGAGGGAACCCATGAACGCTCCTCTGGACCGTAGCCCCTTCAATGAACCAAATACTGTACGCGGCCCCTGGACATACGAGTGTCAATAATGCTGCTGACCTCATACTCCTCATGGTTGTCAACAATGATAGGACAGGGACGAGGCAACACAGTGGTAAAACTGATTACAAACCAATGGTTTCAAGAGGGAGACATGAAAAACATTGGAGATGTGCATTGCAGGAGGAAGGTCAAGAGTGTAGGCCACAGGATTGACTCGTCTGAGTATTCGAAAAGGACCAACATAACGGAGAGCCAGTTTATTGGAAGGCACACGAAGGTTCAAGTTGCAGGAGGACAGCCAAACTCTCTCACCAACCTGGTAGGAAGGTGCAGGCAGACGCCTACGATCAGCCTGGAACTTTTGGCGCTGCATAGAACGATGAAGGCAATCCTGAATCTGCACCCACGTGGAACGGAGTTGCCGGAGATGCTCCTCCAAAGCTGGAATACCCTGACACATGAATGAATCGGGCAACAAGGATGGTTGAAACCCATAATTCGCCATGAACGGGGATCACTTGGAGGAAGCATTAATAGCACTATTACGAGCAAACTCTACCCAAGGTAACAGTTCAGACCAATTATTGTGGTGATCTGAGACATAGCAACGGAGGAACTGTTCCAGAGCTTGATTAGACTGTTCCGCAGCCCCATTGGATTGAGGGTGATATGCCGAGGAGAAGGAGAGCTGGATCCCCATTTGAGCACAAAAGGAACGCCAAAATCTGGAGACAAACTGGCTACCCTGGTCCGACACTATCTCCTTGGGTAACCCATGTAAACGGAAGACCTCACAGGCAAAAATTGAAGCAAGCTCCTGAGCGGTAGGCAACTTCTTCAAGGGAATGCAATGTGACATTTTAGAAAAATGGTCAACCACCATAAGGATAACAGTATTGCCATTGGAAACAGGGAGCTCGACAATGAAGTCCATGGAAAGATGTGTCCAAGGACGCTCACCATTAGCAACAGGTTGAAGAAGACCCACAGGAAGACGTCGAGGAGTCTTATGCTGTGCACAAACTGAGCAGGAGGCAACATACGCAGCAACATCAGAACGAAGACCTGGCCACCAGAATTGGCGAGTGACAGACCAAATAATTTGGTTCTTGCCTGGGTGACCTGCGGCTTTAGGATAGTTGTAAGTGTGCAAAGGTTTAGTTTGAAGATTCTCAGGAACAAAACACTTACCACTAGGTTTCTCAGGAGGTACTTTGGTTTGTGCAGCCAGGATCTCCTCCCCCAAGGGAGAAGTCAAATTAGTAAGTATTTTAGCCAAAATATGGTCAGGAGGTATAACTGGAGTAGGTACAGACTCCTCCTTGGACAGAGGTGAAAATTGTTGAGAGAGGGCATCAGCCCTAACATTCTTACTACCAGGCAGGTAGGAAACCCCATAATTAAACCGAGACAAAAATAGCGCCCATCTGGCCTGTCGGGGTGACAAACGTTTTGCTTCAGATAGATAAGTTAAATTCTTGTGGTCAGTAAGAATGAGCACTGGCACGCTAGTACCCTCGAGAAGATGCCTCCATTCCTTGAGTGCCAAAATTATGGCCAGTAATTCCCTGTCGCCAATTTCATAATTGCACTCCGCTGGAGACAATTTCTTAGAGAAGAAACCACATGGATGCAAGGAACCGTCAGGTGTAGGATGTTGAGATAAGAGAGCACCTACTCCAGTCTCAGATGCATCGACCTCAAGAACGAAAGGCAGGACAGGGTTAGGATGAGCCAGAACTGGAGCGGCAGCAAAGGCAGTCTTAAGACTATCAAAGGCCTCAATGGCAGTAGGTGACCAATGGAGTGGATCATTCTCTTTACGGGTCATGTCTGTGATAGGTTTGACCAAGGAAGAAAAGTTTTTAATAAACTTTCTATAGTAATTGGCGAACCCCAAAAAACGTTGAATAGACCGAAGACCAACTGGGTGAGGCCACTGCAGAACTGCAGATAACTTGTCAGGATCCATGGAGAACCCTGCAATGGAGATAACATAACCTAGGAAGGTTACTTGAGTCTGATGGAATTCACATTTCTCAAGTTTACAAAACAGGCCATTCTCACGTAGTCTCTGAAGAACCCATGTAACATCAGAACGATGAGCCTCAAGTGTGGGTGAGTGTATGAGGATGTCGTCTAAGTACACCACAACACACTGTTGCAACATATCTCGTAGGACATCATTAATAAATTTCTGGAAAACAGCGGGAGCATTACATAGGCCAAAGGGCATTACAAGATACTCATAATGCCCGCTCCTGGTGTTAAATGCTGTTTTCCATTCGTGGCCCTCCTTGATCCTAACGAGATTGTACGCTGCTCTCAAATCAAGCTTAGTAAAGACCGTAGCTCCCTTGAGGCGGTCAAAGAGTTCCGTAATGAGTGGAATAGGGTAAGAATTCTTAATGGTAAGACGATTAAGACCCCTATAATCGTTGCATGGTCTTAACTTGCCACCATTTTTCTTCACAAAGAAGAAGCCAGCCCCTGCAGGAGAGCAGGATTTGCGGATGATCCCCCGCGACAGAGCATTATACCCGGCTCCGAGGAGGAATGGCTCTGGGTTGCAGGTCTATGGCACAATCGTAAGACCGGTGAGGAGGTAACGTACCGGCACGCACCTTGTCAAAAATGTCTAGGAACTCTCGGTACTCCTCTGGCAATTGAGATACTGAAGAAGTGCACAAGACTTTAACTGGTTTCTGAAGACAAGTGGAAATACATTGCGGAGACCACGAGAAAATTTTGGACCTGCGCCAGTCGAGACTGGGATTGTGCTTTTGGAGCCAGGGATAACCCAGAACAACAGGAAAATGCGGAGAGTTTATCACCTGGAACTGGAGGGTTTCTAAATGGAGAGCCCCAAGAGCCATGGACAATGGAGTGGTTTCGTGAGTAATGAGTGCGGGCTGAAGGGGCCTGTCATCAATGGCCTCAATAGCAAGCGGAACGGACCGAGGCAAAACAGGAATGGAGTGCTTCGATACAAAAGCACTGTCAATGAAATAGCCCGCAGCACCGGAGTCAACAAGAGCATGGGTGACTATGGACGAGTCCACCCAGGAAAGGACAACCGTGACCAAAGGTTTCTCCTTTAGCGGTTCTGGGGACAAGGATAAACCACCTAAGGTCTGCCCCCGACAGGACCTTAGGTGTGAGCGTTTCCCGGCCGTGTAGGACAAGACTTCAAAAGGTGGCCCTGTAACCCACAATAGAGGCAGAGCCCCTCCCTCCTCCTAAAGGACCTCTCCGCCGCGGAGAGATGTGTGAATCCCAACTGCATCGGCTCAGCAGTACCTGGTCACTCGGGACCAGGAGGCATGGGAGGAGAGGGAGGCATGGGTGGGAATGAACACGTAGGAGACAACGGTACAGGAGGCTTCTGCAAGCGCTCCTTGAAAGAAGGCCTCTCACTTAGTCTGATGTCAATTAGGATCAAAAAAGACACCAATGCCTCAAGATCTTCTGGTAAATCTCTGGCAGCAACTTCGTCTTTAATCGCATCAGAGAGCCCATGAAAGAAGGCGGCAACAAGGGCTTCATTGTTCCAGCCTACCTCTGCTGCAAGCGTACGGAACTCAATGGCATACTGAGCAACAGATCTTGTACCTTGCTGAATGGACATGAGTCGTTTAGCAGCAGAGGACGAGCGAGCTGGAACATCAAATACCCTTTGAAAGGAGGCCACAAATTCAGGGTAATTTGAAATCACAGGTTTATTAGTCTCCCACAAGGGATTAGCCCAGGCAAGAGCTGTGTCAGAGAGTAACAAGATGAGAAATCCCACCTTAGCTCTGTCAGAGGGAAATGCCTGAGTGCCAAAATTATGGCCAGTAATTCCCTGTCGCCAATTTCATAATTGCACTCCGCTGGAGACAATTTCTTAGAGAAGAAACCACATGGATGCAAGGAACCGTCAGGTGTAGGATGTTGAGATAAGAGAGCACCTACTCCAGTCTCAGACGCATCGACCTCAAGAACGAAAGGCAGGACAGGGTTAGGATGAGCCAGAACTGGAGCGGCAGCAAAGGCAGTCTTAAGACTATCAAAGGCCTCAATGGCAGTAGGTGACCAATGGAGTGGATCATTCTCTTTACGGGTCATGTCTGTGATAGGTTTGACCAAGGAAGAAAAGTTTTTAATAAACTTTCTATAGTAATAGCCTCAAGTGTGGGTGAGTGTATGAGGATGTTGTCTAAGTACACCACAACACACTGTTGCAACATATCTCGTAGGACATCATTAATAAATTTCTGGAAAACAGCGGGAGCATTACATAGGCCAAAGGGCATTACAAGATACTCATAATATCAAAGAAATATAAGGAAAGAAAAAGAGGTATCTTATGGCACACTTAAATGGAAAACTTTATTTTCGATCTGATATTATAGAAAAGGCACTAAGGAGAAAATTAAAATATAACTTTTATTATTATCTTTAAAACATTTAAGTGACATGAAGACAAAACATATAAAATAGGGAGATTAGATGTTTTCAAAAAGTGTATCCCAAATGGTACTAAATTGTCATTTGTGAGTCACATAGGAACAGCTAGATAAATGCTGTTAGTAAATAACCTCTATCAATCTATATTTAGTTTCCTATTACCATGGGAATTTACTTATACTCATTAGTGTCAAATTTCCCTAGAGATGATCTAAGTCATCCAACATAACTTGCTTATGGTAAAAATAGGTGTGAAAAAACATTAAAATTGCTGTGTCAGGGATCACACAGGGGGATAGTGTATAACTTATTGGTGTGACTTGCGATCTCGATTTGATGGGGAATCAAATATTAAGTGTAGCAATATATTCCAAACTTGTTGTTAATTACTGGTGGCTGAGTAAGGTGCTTAAACAATTTTGCAGCATTGCCCCAACCCAAAACTAACTGGTTTGGTTTGGACCACAAAATAGCATGAGTAATGCCTAATAAATTCTTAAATATAAGGATTGCCCCCAAAAATATACACAGTGTTAAGTGTAAATACCCCCCTGAGAAGTTAAAGTATTATTGGAGACGTCTTCCAATAATATGATAGTGTTCTGTGACACAGCTAGTTTTTATTAAAATGATATATATATGCGCTTCTCGTTATACATAAGGGGAATAACCCCTAGATTAAAGTATTCTAAATCAATATATTTTAGCTTAGGACCCGTTAATGGGTGATGGACAGAGTGTCACTTGGTTAAAGGTAGTAAATAAGGCTATCGTAAATAAAGCTATCAAAAAATAGGAGCAATGTGGATACTCCACACTCCAATAATGACCATACACTATGATTTTACAATAGTTCAACAGCAAGTTTTTTTTACCCGCTAACTACCCACCAAGTTTAAGCTAAATTGCCGACATACGGCCAACAAAATTAGGAGATTTCTATTTTAAACACAGAGCATAAGGAGAAGCAGAGCGAACGCCTGACGCGCGTTTCGCCTACTGCTTTGTCAAAGGCGCCGAACGTCCTTCGTGCCTCCTCATTTATATTTACGCCAGCCAATCAGAAAAGAGGTGTGTGTAAGACACGTGATAAGGGTAACCAATCCTGAAGCAATGGCAACGTCATTGAAAATAGTTGCATATTACTGGGCTAGGGAAGTAGAGGTGTGTAATATAGCCGGCCAATCAGGTTATAATCTCCGGCAAAAATGTAAACAAACCGTTCGGAATAGGCTTGTCAAAAATCACGTATATATTGCTTTTGTGTTACGCGAAGGCTAGCTATTACGGAATCACTTATGAAGTGTGTCCCATTGACAATCGCCTATGCTAAACGTACACATACATATCTTAGGTGTTGTAATCGGGTGAAAACCGTACTAATACTTGGTATTAACGTAAATTGCCTCTCCTTTTGAAAAGCTTATCCATGTTTACACACCTTAGACAGTATTGACCACTTGTAATAATTCCGTTATTCTGTTATCCTGGTATCTTAAACGGATGTACCTTATTCTAAAAATAGCAATGCTGATTATTTGGGAAAATCGTTTATACATAAGTATCTTTGAGGAGAACATATTTAATATGTGTCAAAAAGAGTTTATTAAGATAGTTGGGTTCTGATCTCGTATCCAACATGTGTATTAACATGTCCACACAGATGTGTAGCTTATACATATATGTTCTTTTTTTAAAAAATAATCTGTTTGACAATATGTTCGTTTCTCTATATTAAATACCTAAATTATTAAACCAATAGATTCTGTTTTGATCTCTTCGTTTTTAATACATCCTTATTCACATGTTTACCCTGTTCACACAGGATTGTTGTTAAGATATAGATGGATGGATCAGTGTTTATTCTTTCTTCTTACTATACATATTCACATGTTTTTTTACATGTTCATAATTGTGTGTTACTTATATCTAGATACCGTTATGTTAGGATATCGTCCAAGGGGTTTACTCCCAATAGTTCTATGACATAACTTGATTGTATAGATCAATGATTATCACTTTCATATGAAGAGATCTTAAATTTGAATATTGACCAGTCACCTATGGAGGTTTAAGGCCATCTATATTTACTCTGTATAGATATCAGGATATCAAGAAAATGTGGTAGAACTCTATTATGGTATAATGACTCAGATATAGCTAACTTATGTAGGTTCCCTTGTGTGACTATACTAATTATTTCTTATCATACCTATTGTATGTTATAGCTACCCATACTCATGTATTTACATGCACCATTTCTTGGTTTTCTGATGTTATCATCCATTGGATCAGAAACAATTATATGTCACTGTATGTGAAATTATCTATAATCTCTGATTCAACATTGTTGTACATATAATTTGTGGCATCTTTCGTGGTTCTCATACATGTATATGGGATGGATCAATGTGGTCTATAAGTATGGTCGTTTCATAAGTATGAACTAAAGGATAATTGTTCATTAAGGCCTTTTGGGGCCATGGTCTGAAGTCTGAAAATCCATTTTGTCTCTTCTCTTAGAAGAGTCGTTTCAATGTTACCGCCTCTAATCCCTGGTCTTATTCTCTGTAATATCCAGCATGTTAGATCAGGTTTTCCTTTATGTTTGTCTAGAAAATGTTTGGCAACTGATGTAATTTTCTTTCCATTTTCCAAATCTTTTTCAGCGTTACGGATATTGCCAATATGTTCCCCAAGTCTTGTTCTTAGTTCTCTAGTTGACATGCCCACATATCTTTTGTTGCAAACACACTGTATGCAATATATGATGTTTCTAGTTCTACAATTGTAGAAGTCATTCATGTATATAGTCCCATTGGGAAAAATCTCCATTTGTTGTACTTTACACATATATGGGCAGAACTTACATGTTCCACAAGGGTATGTGCCCTTGAGGTTATCTTTTCTTTTGTTAACATTTTTGATAAAATGACTCTTAACAATTTTATCTCTGATTGTGGGTGCTCGTCTCCACGAGACTTGTACTCTGTCCCCCACTTTCCTTGCTAGATCTTCATCTGTTTGAAGTATGTGAATATGTTTATTCAAAATTTGTGAAATTTCCTTATGTGAATCATTATAAGTAGCCACAAACCTCACTTTTTGATCGCTGTTCTCTTTTCTTTTAGGTACTAAGAGGTCTGATCTGCATGTATGAAGTGATCTATGATATGCCTTCTTAAGTACTGAGTTTGGATAGCCCCTCTCTTTGAGCCGTATTTTAAGATCTTGGGCCTGTTCCTTAAATTTTGTAATTTCTGAACAGTTACGCCGTAGGCGCAAAAATTCACCATATGGAATTGCTTTTTTAGTGGAGTTATGGTGTGCACTCTCAAATCTCAGTATGGAATTCGTTGCCGTTTCTTTTCTGTGTAAATCCGTTTGGATTATATTGAACATATCTCTGGAAATATTTAAATCCAAAAAAGTCACTGTATCATAGTTAACTTCGAAAGTTAATCTTAGATTCAAATCGTTGGTATTCAGCTCATTAATGAATGTCTTAAAGATGTTGATGTCCCCTTTCCATAAGATGAAGACATCATCAATGTACCTCAGCCACAACAAAATGTGTTCGGCATATTTCTGCATTTGATCTCCAAAAACAGTTTCTCTTTCCCACCATCCTAAGTACAAGTTGGCGTACGTAGGGGCACATGCCGTGCCCATTGCCGTGCCCCTTACTTGGAGGTAGAACTTATCATTAAAAACAAAATAATTGTGGCTGAGGACAAATCTGAGTAGGTTCAGAATGAAATTGTTCTTCTCTATATTTTCTGATCCTTCCATTTTAAGGAAATACTCAATTGCATGACATCCCCATTTGTGATCGATTGACGTATAGAGGGATTCAACGTCACAGGTTGCAAAGAAAGTTTCCTCATCAAGGATTATCCCCTCGATTTTCCTCAAAACATCCATTGTGTCTCTCACATACGATGGTAATGTTAAGACAATTTCTCTAAGTCTGAAATCTATATACCTTGAAGCTTGTTCGCTCATACTCCCTATGCCCGAGACAATTGGTCTCCCAGGTGGTATACTTTTGTTTTTGTGAATCTTGGGGAGGAGATATAAGGTAGCTGTTTTTGGTTTGTTCACAGTTAAGTACTTGTATTATTTGCTGTTAATCAGTTCATCATTTTTAGCCTTTTCAATTATATTCTTGTATTTAGAGAGAAAATCTGTGGTCGGGTCTCCAAAGAGGTGTTTATAACACTTGGTATCCCCCAGTTGCCTAAGTGCTTCGATTATATACATGTCTTTCGGCCATAGTACAATATTCCCGCCCTTGTCCGATGGTTTTATTATAATGTCTTGCCATGATTGGATGTCCCTGAGTGCCCATTGTTCTTGTTTACTTAGATTTGATGTATTCTTGTTATCAAGTTTCAGAATATCCCTGGTTGTTACTTTAAGATAAGTGTCAATTTGTGGGAATTGTGAGACTAGGGGCATGAAAGTAGATTTGTTTCTAATCTTGGTTAACCAATCAGTTGAGGTTGATGTCATATCCTCATTTTCTTCCAAAAGAGACACTAGATTTAATAGTGCTGATTCCTCTAAATCATCATCATCATGTTTGCTGTACATTTTACTCAAAATCAATTTTCTGATAAACAGATGTAGATCTTTTATAATTTCAAAGTGATTCATATTATTTGTTGGGGAGAAAGATAAGCCCCTACTCAAAACATCAATATGGTTAGTCGTGAGAGTTTTATCTGATAGGTTTATAATTTGCATATTATCTTTTTTCACCATCTTGGGCGTTTCCCCCAATCCTCCCTGTTTATTCCCCTGTTCTTGTATCCCCACCTGGTCCTGTTTCTTAGGTTGCGATCTTGGCTGCCCGCCCCTTCTTTGTCTTTTGTTTTTGGTTTTTTGGACTCCTCGTTTTTTGAAAGTATTGCTTGTCTCTCACTTGCGTTTTGGACTAGCAGGGTTCTATTTTGAGGTATTTCCTCATTATCTTCTGCAGCAGAAGATTCGCATTCTGAGGATGTTATATCTTCTCTATTAGTATTAGGGGGCAAAAAGTTTCTCCTACGTCTGGGATTTTTTTCATCCCATGTAAAGACACGACCCTTCTCAAAATCTTTTATGTCCCTAGTCAGTTTGTCACACTTAGTCTGTATTATCTCTTTTTCCTTGTTGTCCAATTCTTCTCTTAAGTTTTTATACGCCGTTTTAAAATAATCTAACGGTTCAAATTTGTGTAATTTGACATTAAGGTCTGAGATTTCTTTGCTTAATTCATCAACAATTTCTGTTTCATAGTCAGATAAAATAGCGACTAGTACTTCCGAGCAAGATATTAGGGCTTGTTCCCATCTCTCCCTATAGCTTTCAATATGAAATGAAAATGATGGAAAAAGTCTGACCCTTAGACCTCTTGGTATAATATGTTTGGCAAGGTACCGATCGTAGGTGCTTTTGTTCCAAACAGATCGGGTATGTTTCCTTAGGAGTTCTCCCAATAATTTTAGACCTGTTTCCCAGTCTGTTATTTCTTTGTTTTGGTTACCCTCTGAATTAAAGTTAGAAAAGGTTTTATCAATATTTGCTTGGCGTTCTTTCTCTCTAGAGAGAAAATCATCCATCAGATTGATGGAAGTCATATTGAATCCCCGGAAAGACTACAGAATAGTCCAATTGTATATATTAGAATTTTGGTAATTCCCCTAAAAAAAGGGGATTTACGTTTGGGGACAGGTCAAAGTTTCCCAAAATATCCCAACAGGGTAGGCCTATGTATCCCTGGAGGGCAGTGCCTGATACCTGGTTAAATATCAAAGAAATATAAGGAAAGAAAAAGAGGTATCTTATGGCACACTTAAATGGAAAACTTTATTTTCGATCTGATATTATAGAAAAGGCACTAAGGAGAAAATTAAAATATAACTTTTATTATTATCTTTAAAACATTTAAGTGACATGAAGACAAAACATATAAAATAGGGAGATTAGATGTTTTCAAAAAGTGTATCCCAAATGGTACTAAATTGTCATTTGTGAGTCACATAGGAACAGCTAGATAAATGCTGTTAGTAAATAACCTCTATCAATCTATATTTAGTTTCCTATTACCATGGGAATTTACTTATACTCATTAGTGTCAAATTTCCCTAGAGATGATCTAAGTCATCCAACATAACTTGCTTATGGTAAAAATAGGTGTGAAAAAACATTAAAATTGCTGTGTCAGGGATCACACAGGGGGATAGTGTATAACTTATTGGTGTGACTTGCGATCTCGATTTGATGGGGAATCAAATATTAAGTGTAGCAATATATTCCAAACTTGTTGTTAATTACTGGTGGCTGAGTAAGGTGCTTAAACAATTTTGCAGCATTGCCCCAACCCAAAACTAACTGGTTTGGTTTGGACCACAAAATAGCATGAGTAATGCCTAATAAATTCTTAAATATAAGGATTGCCCCCAAAAATATACACAGTGTTAAGTGTAAATACCCCCCTGAGAAGTTAAAGTATTATTGGAGACGTCTTCCAATAATATGATAGTGTTCTGTGACACAGCTAGTTTTTATTAAAATGATATATATATGCGCTTCTCGTTATACATAAGGGGAATAACCCCTAGATTAAAGTATTCTAAATCAATATATTTTAGCTTAGGACCCGTTAATGGGTGATGGACAGAGTGTCACTTGGTTAAAGGTAGTAAATAAGGCTATCGTAAATAAAGCTATCAAAAAATAGGAGCAATGTGGATACTCCACACTCCAATAATGACCATACACTATGATTTTACAATAGTTCAACAGCAAGTTTTTTTTACCCGCTAACTACCCACCAAGTTTAAGCTAAATTGCCGACATACGGCCAACAAAATTAGGAGATTTCTATTTTAAACACAGAGCATAAGGAGAAGCAGAGCGAACGCCTGACGCGCGTTTCGCCTACTGCTTTGTCAAAGGCGCCGAACGTCCTTCGTGCCTCCTCATTTATATTTACGCCAGCCAATCAGAAAAGAGGTGTGTGTAAGACACGTGATAAGGGTAACCAATCCTGAAGCAATGGCAACGTCATTGAAAATAGTTGCATATTACTGGGCTAGGGAAGTAGAGGTGTGTAATATAGCCGGCCAATCAGGTTATAATCTCCGGCAAAAATGTAAACAAACCGTTCGGAATAGGCTTGTCAAAAATCACGTATATATTGCTTTTGTGTTACGCGAAGGCTAGCTATTACGGAATCACTTATGAAGTGTGTCCCATTGACAATCGCCTATGCTAAACGTACACATACATATCTTAGGTGTTGTAATCGGGTGAAAACCGTACTAATACTTGGTATTAACGTAAATTGCCTCTCCTTTTGAAAAGCTTATCCATGTTTACACACCTTAGACAGTATTGACCACTTGTAATAATTCCGTTATTCTGTTATCCTGGTATCTTAAACGGATGTACCTTATTCTAAAAATAGCAATGCTGATTATTTGGGAAAATCGTTTATACATAAGTATCTTTGAGGAGAACATATTTAATATGTGTCAAAAAGAGTTTATTAAGATAGTTGGGTTCTGATCTCGTATCCAACATGTGTATTAACATGTCCACACAGATGTGTAGCTTATACATATATGTTCTTTTTTTAAAAAATAATCTGTTTGACAATATGTTCGTTTCTCTATATTAAATACCTAAATTATTAAACCAATAGATTCTGTTTTGATCTCTTCGTTTTTAATACATCCTTATTCACATGTTTACCCTGTTCACACAGGATTGTTGTTAAGATATAGATGGATGGATCAGTGTTTATTCTTTCTTCTTACTATACATATTCACATGTTTTTTTACATGTTCATAATTGTGTGTTACTTATATCTAGATACCGTTATGTTAGGATATCGTCCAAGGGGTTTACTCCCAATAGTTCTATGACATAACTTGATTGTATAGATCAATGATTATCACTTTCATATGAAGAGATCTTAAATTTGAATATTGACCAGTCACCTATGGAGGTTTAAGGCCATCTATATTTACTCTGTATAGATATCAGGATATCAAGAAAATGTGGTAGAACTCTATTATGGTATAATGACTCAGATATAGCTAACTTATGTAGGTTCCCTTGTGTGACTATACTAATTATTTCTTATCATACCTATTGTATGTTATAGCTACCCATACTCATGTATTTACATGCACCATTTCTTGGTTTTCTGATGTTATCATCCATTGGATCAGAAACAATTATATGTCACTGTATGTGAAATTATCTATAATCTCTGATTCAACATTGTTGTACATATAATTTGTGGCATCTTTCGTGGTTCTCATACATGTATATGGGATGGATCAATGTGGTCTATAAGTATGGTCGTTTCATAAGTATGAACTAAAGGATAATTGTTCATTAAGGCCTTTTGGGGCCATGGTCTGAAGTCTGAAAATCCATTTTGTCTCTTCTCTTAGAAGAGTCGTTTCAATGTTACCGCCTCTAATCCCTGGTCTTATTCTCTGTAATATCCAGCATGTTAGATCAGGTTTTCCTTTATGTTTGTCTAGAAAATGTTTGGCAACTGATGTAATTTTCTTTCCATTTTCCAAATCTTTTTCAGCGTTACGGATATTGCCAATATGTTCCCCAAGTCTTGTTCTTAGTTCTCTAGTTGACATGCCCACATATCTTTTGTTGCAAACACACTGTATGCAATATATTTTGTTTCTAGTTCTACAATTGTAGAAGTCATTCATGTATATAGTCCCATTGGGAAAAATCTCCATTTGTTGTACTTTACACATATATGGGCAGAACTTACATGTTCCACAAGGGTATGTGCCCTTGAGGTTATCTTTTCTTTTGTTAACATTTTTGATAAAATGACTCTTAACAATTTTATCTCTGATTGTGGGTGCTCGTCTCCACGAGACTTGTACTCTGTCCCCCACTTTCCTTGCTAGATCTTCATCTGTTTGAAGTATGTGAATATGTTTATTCAAAATTTGTGAAATTTCCTTATGTGAATCATTATAAGTAGCCACAAACCTCACTTTTTGATCGCTGTTCTCTTTTCTTTTAGGTACTAAGAGGTCTGATCTGCATGTATGAAGTGATCTATGATATGCCTTCTTAAGTACTGAGTTTGGATAGCCCCTCTCTTTGAGCCGTATTTTAAGATCTTGGGCCTGTTCCTTAAATTTTGTAATTTCTGAACAGTTACGCCGTAGGCACAAAAATTCACCATATGGAATTGCTTTTTTAGTGGAGTTATGGTGTGCACTCTCAAATCTCAGTATGGAATTCGTTGCCGTTTCTTTTCTGTGTAAATCCGTTTGGATTATATTGAACATATCTCTGGAAATATTTAAATCCAAAAAAGTCACTGTATCATAGTTAACTTCGAAAGTTAATCTTAGATTCAAATCGTTGGTATTCAGCTCATTAATGAATGTCTTAAAGATGTTGATGTCCCCTTTCCATAAGATGAAGACATCATCAATGTACCTCAGCCACAACAAAATGTGTTCGGCATATTTCTGCATTTGATCTCCAAAAACAGTTTCTCTTTCCCACCATCCTAAGTACAAGTTGGCGTACGTAGGGGCACATGCCGTGCCCATTGCCGTGCCCCTTACTTGGAGGTAGAACTTATCATTAAAAACAAAATAATTGTGGCTGAGGACAAATCTGAGTAGGTTCAGAATGAAATTGTTCTTCTCTATATTTTCTGATCCTTCCATTTTAAGGAAATACTCAATTGCATGACATCCCCATTTGTGATCGATTGACGTATAGAGGGATTCAACGTCACAGGTTGCAAAGAAAGTTTCCTCATCAAGGATTATCCCCTCGATTTTCCTCAAAACATCCATTGTGTCTCTCACATACGATGGTAATGTTAAGACAATTTCTCTAAGTCTGAAATCTATATACCTTGAAGCTTGTTCGCTCATACTCCCTATGCCCGAGACAATTGGTCTCCCAGGTGGTATACTTTTGTTTTTGTGAATCTTGGGGAGGAGATATAAGGTAGCTGTTTTTGGTTTGTTCACAGTTAAGTACTTGTATTCTTTGCTGTTAATCAGTTCATCATTTTTAGCCTTTTCAATTATATTCTTGTATTTAGAGAGAAAATCTGTGGTCGGGTCTCCAAAGAGGTGTTTATAACACTTGGTATCCCCCAGTTGCCTAAGTGCTTCGATTATATACATGTCTTTCGGCCATAGTACAATATTCCCGCCCTTGTCCGATGGTTTTATTATAATGTCTTGCCATGATTGGATGTCCCTGAGTGCCCATTGTTCTTGTTTACTTAGATTTGATGTATTCTTGTTATCAAGTTTCAGAATATCCCTGGTTGTTACTTTAAGATAAGTGTCAATTTGTGGGAATTGTGAGACTAGGGGCATGAAAGTAGATTTGTTTCTAATCTTGGTTAACCAATCAGTTGAGGTTGATGTCATATCCTCATTTTCTTCCAAAAGAGACACTAGATTTAATAGTGCTGATTCCTCTAAATCATCATCATCATGTTTGCTGTACATTTTACTCAAAATCAATTTTCTGATAAACAGATGTAGATCTTTTATAATTTCAAAGTGATTCATATTATTTGTTGGGGAGAAAGATAAGCCCCTACTCAAAACATCAATATGGTTAGTCGTGAGAGTTTTATCTGATAGGTTTATAATTTGCATATTATCTTTTTTCACCATCTTGGGCGTTTCCCCCAATCCTCCCTGTTTATTCCCCTGTTCTTGTATCCCCACCTGGTCCTGTTTCTTAGGTTGCGATCTTGGCTGCCCGCCCCTTCTTTGTCTTTTGTTTTTGGTTTTTTGGACTCCTCGTTTTTTGAAAGTATTGCTTGTCTCTCACTTGCGTTTTGGACTAGCAGGGTTCTATTTTGAGGTATTTCCTCATTATCTTCTGCAGCAGAAGATTCGCATTCTGAGGATGTTATATCTTCTCTATTAGTATTAGGGGGCAAAAAGTTTCTCCTACGTCTGGGATTTTTTTCATCCCATGTAAAGACACGACCCTTCTCAAAATCTTTTATGTCCCTAGTCAGTTTGTCACACTTAGTCTGTATTATCTCTTTTTCCTTGTTGTCCAATTCTTCTCTTAAGTTTTTATACGCCGTTTTAAAATTATCTAACGGTTCAAATTTGTGTAATTTGACATTAAGGTCTGAGATTTCTTTGCTTAATTCATCAACAATTTCTGTTTCATAGTCAGATAAAATAGCGACTAGTACTTCCGAGCAAGATATTAGGGCTTGTTCCCATCTCTCCCTATAGCTTTCAATATGAAATGAAAATGATGGAAAAAGTCTGACCCTTAGACCTCTTGGTATAATATGTTTGGCAAGGTACCGATCGTAGGTGCTTTTGTTCCAAACAGATCGGGTATGTTTCCTTAGGAGTTCTCCCAATAATTTTAGACCTGTTTCCCAGTCTGTTATTTCTTTGTTTTGGTTACCCTCTGAATTAAAGTTAGAAAAGGTTTTATCAATATTTGCTTGGCGTTCTTTCTCTCTAGAGAGAAAATCATCCATCAGATTGATGGAAGTCATATTGAATCCCCGGAAAGACTACAGAATAGTCCAATTGTATATATTAGAATTTTGGTAATTCCCCTAAAAAAAGGGGATTTACGTTTGGGGACAGGTCAAAGTTTCCCAAAATATCCCAACAGGGTAGGCCTATGTATCCCTGGAGGGCAGTGCCTGATACCTGGTTAAATATCAAAGAAATATAAGGAAAGAAAAAGAGGTATCTTATGGCACACTTAAATGGAAAACTTTATTTTCGATCTGATATTATAGAAAAGGCACTAAGGAGAAAATTAAAATATAACTTTTATTATTATCTTTAAAACATTTAAGTGACATGAAGACAAAACATATAAAATAGGGAGATTAGATGTTTTCAAAAAGTGTATCCCAAATGGTACTAAATTGTCATTTGTGAGTCACATAGGAACAGCTAGATAAATGCTGTTAGTAAATAACCTCTATCAATCTATATTTAGTTTCCTATTACCATGGGAATTTACTTATACTCATTAGTGTCAAGTTTCCCTAGAGATGATCTAAGTCATCCAACATAACTTGCTTATGGTAAAAATAGGTGTGAAAAAACATTAAAATTGCTGTGTCAGGGATCACACAGGGGGATAGTGTATAACTTATTGGTGTGACTTGCGATCTCGATTTGATGGGGAATCAAATATTAAGTGTAGCAATATATTCCAAACTTGTTGTTAATTACTGGTGGCTGAGTAAGGTGCTTAAACAATTTTGCAGCATTGCCCCAACCCAAAACTAACTGGTTTGGTTTGGACCACAAAATAGCATGAGTAATGCCTAATAAATTCTTAAATATAAGGATTGCCCCCAAAAATATACACAGTGTTAAGTGTAAATACCCCCTGAGAAGTTAAAGTATTATTGGAGACGTCTTCCAATAATATGATAGTGTTCTGTGACACAGCTAGTTTTTATTAAAATGATATATATATGCGCTTCTCGTTATACATAAGGGGAATAACCCCTAGATTAAATATTCTAAATCAATATATTTTAGCTTAGGACCCGTTAATGGGTGATGGACAGAGTGTCACTTGGTTAAAGGTAGTAAATAAGGCTATCGTAAATAAAGCTATCAAAAAATAGGAGCAATGTGGATACTCCACACTCCAATAATGACCATACACTATGATTTTACAATAGTTCAACAGCAAGTTTTTTTTACCCGCTAACTACCCACCAAGTTTAAGCTAAATTGCCGACATACGGCCAACAAAATTAGGAGATTTCTATTTTAAACACAGAGCATAAGGAGAAGCAGAGCGAACGCCTGACGCGCGTTTCGCCTACTGCTTTGTCAAAGGCGCCGAACGTCCTTCGTGCCTCCTCATTTATATTTACGCCAGCCAATCAGAAAAGAGGTGTGTGTAAGACACGTGATAAGGGTAACCAATCCTGAAGCAATGGCAACGTCATTGAAAATAGTTGCATATTACTGGGCTAGGGAAGTAGAGGTGTGTAATATAGCCGGCCAATCAGGTTATAATCTCCGGCAAAAATGTAAACAAACCGTTCGGAATAGGCTTGTCAAAAATCACGTATATATTGCTTTTGTGTTACGCGAAGGCTAGCTATTACGGAATCACTTATGAAGTGTGTCCCATTGACAATCGCCTATGCTAAACGTACACATACATATCTTAGGTGTTGTAATCGGGTGAAAACCGTACTAATACTTGGTATTAACGTAAATTGCCTCTCCTTTTGAAAAGCTTATCCATGTTTACACACCTTAGACAGTATTGACCACTTGTAATAATTCCGTTATTCTGTTATCCTGGTATCTTAAACGGATGTACCTTATTCTAAAAATAGCAATGCTGATTATTTGGGAAAATCGTTTATACATAAGTATCTTTGAGGAGAACATATTTAATATGTGTCAAAAAGAGTTTATTAAGATAGTTGGGTTCTGATCTCGTATCCAACATGTGTATTAACATGTCCACACAGATGTGTAGCTTATACATATATGTTCTTTTTTTAAAAAATAATCTGTTTGACAATATGTTCGTTTCTCTATATTAAATACCTAAATTATTAAACCAATAGATTCTGTTTTGATCTCTTCGTTTTTAATACATCCTTATTCACATGTTTACCCTGTTCACACAGGATTGTTGTTAAGATATAGATGGATGGATCAGTGTTTATTCTTTCTTCTTACTATACATATTCACATGTTTTTTTACATGTTCATAATTGTGTGTTACTTATATCTAGATACCGTTATGTTAGGATATCGTCCAAGGGGTTTACTCCCAATAGTTCTATGACATAACTTGATTGTATAGATCAATGATTATCACTTTCATATGAAGAGATCTTAAATTTGAATATTGACCAGTCACCTATGGAGGTTTAAGGCCATCTATATTTACTCTGTATAGATATCAGGATATCAAGAAAATGTGGTAGAACTCTATTATGGTATAATGACTCAGATATAGCTAACTTATGTAGGTTCCCTTGTGTGACTATACTAATTATTTCTTATCATACCTATTGTATGTTATAGCTACCCATACTCATGTATTTACATGCACCATTTCTTGGTTTTCTGATGTTATCATCCATTGGATCAGAAACAATTATATGTCACTGTATGTGAAATTATCTATAATCTCTGATTCAACATTGTTGTACATATAATTTGTGGCATCTTTCGTGGTTCTCATACATGTATATGGGATGGATCAATGTGGTCTATAAGTATGGTCGTTTCATAAGTATGAACTAAAGGATAATTGTTCATTAAGGCCTTTTGGGGCCATGGTCTGAAGTCTGAAAATCCATTTTGTCTCTTCTCTTAGAAGAGTCGTTTCAATGTTACCGCCTCTAATCCCTGGTCTTATTCTCTGTAATATCCAGCATGTTAGATCAGGTTTTTCTTTATGTTTGTCTAGAAAATGTTTGGCAACTGATGTAATTTTCTTTCCATTTTCCAAATCTTTTTCAGCGTTACGGATATTGCCAATATGTTCCCCAAGTCTTGTTCTTAGTTCTCTAGTTGACATGCCCACATATCTTTTGTTGCAAACACACTGTATGCAATATATGATGTTTCTAGTTCTACAATTGTAGAAGTCATTCATGTATATAGTCCCATTGGGAAAAATCTCCATTTGTTGTACTTTACACATATATGGGCAGAACTTACATGTTCCACAAGGGTATGTGCCCTTGAGGTTATCTTTTCTTTTGTTAACATTTTTGATAAAATGACTCTTAACAATTTTATCTCTGATTGTGGGTGCTCGTCTCCACGAGACTTGTACTCTGTCCCCCACTTTCCTTGCTAGATCTTCATCTGTTTGAAGTATGTGAATATGTTTATTCAAAATTTGTGAAATTTCCTTATGTGAATCATTATAAGTAGCCACAAACCTCACTTTTTGATCGCTGTTCTCTTTTCTTTTAGGTACTAAGAGGTCTGATCTGCATGTATGAAGTGATCTATGATATGCCTTCTTAAGTACTGAGTTTGGATAGCCCCTCTCTTTGAGCCGTATTTTAAGATCTTGGGCCTGTTCCTTAAATTTTGTAATTTCTGAACAGTTACGCCGTAGGCGCAAAAATTCACCATATGGAATTGCTTTTTTAGTGGAGTTATGGTGTGCACTCTCAAATCTCAGTATGGAATTCGTTGCCGTTTCTTTTCTGTGTAAATCCGTTTGGATTATATTGAACATATCTCTGGAAATATTTAAATCCAAAAAAGTCACTGTATCATAGTTAACTTCGAAAGTTAATCTTAGATTCAAATCGTTGGTATTCAGCTCATTAATGAATGTCTTAAAGATGTTGATGTCCCCTTTCCATAAGATGAAGACATCATCAATGTACCTCAGCCACAACAAAATGTGTTCGGCATATTTCTGCATTTGATCTCCAAAAACAGTTTCTCTTTCCCACCATCCTAAGTACAAGTTGGCGTACGTAGGGGCACATGCCGTGCCCATTGCCGTGCCCCTTACTTGGAGGTAGAACTTATCATTAAAAACAAAATAATTGTGGCTGAGGACAAATCTGAGTAGGTTCAGAATGAAATTGTTCTTCTCTATATTTTCTGATCCTTCCATTTTAAGGAAATACTCAATTGCATGACATCCCCATTTGTGATCGATTGACGTATAGAGGGATTCAACGTCACAGGTTGCAAAGAAAGTTTCCTCATCAAGGATTATCCCCTCGATTTTCCTCAAAACATCCATTGTGTCTCTCACATACGATGGTAATGTTAAGACAATTTCTCTAAGTCTGTCAAACAGATTATTTTTTAAAAAAAGAACATATATGTATAAGCTACACATCTGTGTGGACATGTTAATACACATGTTGGATACGAGATCAGAACCCAACTATCTTAATAAACTCTTTTTGACACATATTAAATATGTTCTCCTCAAAGATACTTATGTATAAACGATTTTCCCAAATAATCAGCATTGCTATTTTTAGAATAAGGTACATCCGTTTAAGATACCAGGATAACAGAATAACGGAATTATTACAAGTGGTCAATACTGTCTAAGGTGTGTAAACATGGATAAGCTTTTCAAAAGGAGAGGCAATTTACGTTAATACCAAGTATTAGTACGGTTTTCACCCGATTACAACACCTAAGATATGTATGTGTACGTTTAGCATAGGCGATTGTCAATGGGACACACTTCATAAGTGATTCCGTAATAGCTAGCCTTCGCGTAACACAAAAGCAATATATACGTGATTTTTGACAAGCCTATTCCGAACGGTTTGTTTACATTTTTGCCGGAGATTATAACCTGATTGGCCGGCTATATTACACACCTCTACTTCCCTAGCCCAGTAATATGCAACTATTTTCAATGACGTTGCCATTGCTTCAGGATTGGTTACCCTTATCACGTGTCTTACACACACCTCTTTTCTGATTGGCTGGTGTAAATATAAATGAGGAGGCACGAAGGACGTTCGGCGCCTTTGACAAAGCAGTAGGCGAAACGCGCGTCAGGCGTTCGCTCTGCTTCTCCTTATGCTCTGTGTTTAAAATAGAAATCTCCTAATTTTGTTGGCCGTATGTCGGCAATTTAGCTTAAACTTGGTGGGTAGTTAGCGGGTAAAAAAAACTTGCTGTTGAACTATTGTAAAATCATAGTGTATGGTCATTATTGGAGTGTGGAGTATCCACATTGCTCCTATTTTTTGATAGCTTTATTTACGATAGCCTTATTTACTACCTTTAACCAAGTGACACTCTGTCCATCACCCATTAACGGGTCCTAAGCTAAAATATATTGATTTAGAATACTTTAATCTAGGGGTTATTCCCCTTATGTATAACGAGAAGCGCATATATATATCATTTTAATAAAAACTAGCTGTGTCACAGAACACTATCATATTATTGGAAGACGTCTCCAATAATACTTTAACTTCTCAGGGGGGTATTTACACTTAACACTGTGTATATTTTTGGGGGCAATCCTTATATTTAAGAATTTATTAGGCATTACTCATGCTATTTTGTGGTCCAAACCAAACCAGTTAGTTTTGGGTTGGGGCAATGCTGCAAAATTGTTTAAGCACCTTACTCAGCCACCAGTAATTAACAACAAGTTTGGAATATATTGCTACACTTAATATTTGATTCCCCATCAAATCGAGATCGCAAGTCACACCAATAAGTTATACACTATCCCCCTGTGTGATCCCTGACACAGCAATTTTAATGTTTTTTCACACCTATTTTTACCATAAGCAAGTTATGTTGGATGACTTAGATCATCTCTAGGGAAATTTGACACTAATGAGTATAAGTAAATTCCCATGGTAATAGGAAACTAAATATAGATTGATAGAGGTTATTTACTAACAGCATTTATCTAGCTGTTCCTATGTGACTCACAAATGACAATTTAGTACCATTTGGGATACACTTTTTGAAAACATCTAATCTCCCTATTTTATATGTTTTGTCTTCATGTCACTTAAATGTTTTAAAGATAATAATAAAAGTTATATTTTAATTTTCTCCTTAGTGCCTTTTCTATAATATCAGATCGAAAATAAAGTTTTCCATTTAAGTGTGCCATAAGATACCTCTTTTTCTTTCCTTATATTTCTTTGATATTTAACCAGGTATCAGGCACTGCCCTCCAGGGATACATAGGCCTACCCTGTTGGGATATTTTGGGAAACTTTGACCTGTCCCCAAACGTAAATCCCCTTTTTTTAGGGGAATTACCAAAATTCTAATATATACAATTGGACTATTCTGTAGTCTTTCCGGGGATTCAATATGACTTCCATCAATCTGATGGATGATTTTCTCTCTAGAGAGAAAGAACGCCAAGCAAATATTGATAAAACCTTTTCTAACTTTAATTCAGAGGGTAACCAAAACAAAGAAATAACAGACTGGGAAACAGGTCTAAAATTATTGGGAGAACTCCTAAGGAAACATACCCGATCTGTTTGGAACAAAAGCACCTACGATCGGTACCTTGCCAAACATATTATACCAAGAGGTCTAAGGGTCAGACTTTTTCCATCATTTTCATTTCATATTGAAAGCTATAGGGAGAGATGGGAACAAGCCCTAATATCTTGCTCGGAAGTACTAGTCGCTATTTTATCTGACTATGAAACAGAAATTGTTGATGAATTAAGCAAAGAAATCTCAGACCTTAATGTCAAATTACACAAATTTGAACCGTTAGATAATTTTAAAACGGCGTATAAAAACTTAAGAGAAGAATTGGACAACAAGGAAAAAGAGATAATACAGACTAAGTGTGACAAACTGACTAGGGACATAAAAGATTTTGAGAAGGGTCGTATCTTTACATGGGATGAAAAAAATCCCAGACGTAGGAGAAACTTTTTGCCCCCTAATACTAATAGAGAAGATATAACATCCTCAGAATGCGAATCTTCTGCTGCAGAAGATAATGAGGAAATACCTCAAAATAGAACCCTGCTAGTCCAAAACGCAAGTGAGAGACAAGCAATACTTTCAAAAAACGAGGAGTCCAAAAAACCAAAAACAAAAGACAAAGAAGGGGCGGGCAGCCAAGATCGCAACCTAAGAAACAGGACCAGGTGGGGATACAAGAACAGGGGAATAAACAGGGAGGATTGGGGGAAACGCCCAAGATGGTGAAAAAAGATAATATGCAAATTATAAACCTATCAGATAAAACTCTCACGACTAACCATATTGATGTTTTGAGTAGGGGCTTATCTTTCTCCCCAACAAATAATATGAATCACTTTGAAATTATAAAAGATCTACATCTGTTTATCAGAAAATTGATTTTGAGTAAAATGTACAGCAAACATGATGATGATGATTTAGAGGAATCAGCACTATTAAATCTAGTGTCTCTTTTGGAAGAAAATGAGGATATGACATCAACCTCAACTGATTGGTTAACCAAGATTAGAAACAAATCTACTTTCATGCCCCTAGTCTCACAATTCCCACAAATTGACACTTATCTTAAAGTAACAACCAGGGATATTCTGAAACTTGATAACAAGAATACATCAAATCTAAGTAAACAAGAACAATGGGCACTCAGGGACATCCAATCATGGCAAGACATTACAATAAAACCATCGGACAAGGGCGGGAATATTGTACTATGGCCGAAAGACATGTATATAATCGAAGCACTTAGGCAACTGGGGGATACCAAGTGTTATAAACACCTCTTTGGAGACCCGACCACAGATTTTCTCTCTAAATACAAGAATATAATTGAAAAGGCTAAAAATGATGAACTGATTAACAGCAAAGAATACAAGTACTTAACTGTGAACAAACCAAAAACAGCTACCTTATATCTCCTCCCCAAGATTCACAAAAACAAAAGTATACCACCTGGGAGACCAATTGTCTCGGGCATAGGGAGTATGAGCGAACAAGCTTCAAGGTATATAGATTTCAGACTTAGAGAAATTGTCTTAACATTACCATCGTATGTGAGAGACACAATGGATGTTTTGAGGAAAATCGAGGGGATAATCCTTGATGAGGAAACTTTCTTTGCAACCTGTGACGTTGAATCCCTCTATACGTCAATCGATCACAAATGGGGATGTCATGCAATTGAGTATTTCCTTAAAATGGAAGGATCAGAAAATATAGAGAAGAACAATTTCATTCTGAACCTACTCAGATTTGTCCTCAGCCACAATTATTTTGTTTTTAATGATAAGTTCTACCTCCAAGTAAGGGGCACGGCAATGGGCACGGCATGTGCCCCTACGTACGCCAACTTGTACTTAGGATGGTGGGAAAGAGAAACTGTTTTTGGAGATCAAATGCAGAAATATGCCGAACACATTTTGTTGTGGCTGAGGTACATTGATGATGTCTTCATCTTATGGAAAGGGGACATCAACATCTTTAAGACATTCATTAATGAGCTGAATACCAACGATTTGAATCTAAGATTAACTTTCGAAGTTAACTATGATACAGTGACTTTTTTGGATTTAAATATTTCCAGAGATATGTTCAATATAATCCAAACGGATTTACACAGAAAAGAAACGGCAACGAATTCCATACTGAGATTTGAGAGTGCACACCATAACTCCACTAAAAAAGCAATTCCATATGGTGAATTTTTGCGCCTACGGCGTAACTGTTCAGAAATTACAAAATTTAAGGAACAGGCCCAAGATCTTAAAATACGGCTCAAAGAGAGGGGCTATCCAAACTCAGTACTTAAGAAGGCATATCATAGATCACTTCATACATGCAGATCAGACCTCTTAGTACCTAAAAGAAAAGAGAACAGCGATCAAAAAGTGAGGTTTGTGGCTACTTATAATGATTCACATAAGGAAATTTCACAAATTTTGAATAAACATATTCACATACTTCAAACAGATGAAGATCTAGCAAGGAAAGTGGGGGACAGAGTACAAGTCTCGTGGAGACGAGCACCCACAATCAGAGATAAAATTGTTAAGAGTCATTTTATCAAAAATGTTAACAAAAGAAAAGATAACCTCAAGGGCACATACCCTTGTGGAACATGTAAGTTCTGCCCATATATGTGTAAAGTACAACAAATGGAGATTTTTCCCAATGGGACTATATACATGAATGACTTCTACAATTGTAGAACTAGAAACATCATATATTGCATACAGTGTGTTTGCAACAAAAGATATGTGGGCATGTCAACTAGAGAACTAAGAACAAGACTTGGGGAACATATTGGCAATATCCGTAACGCTGAAAAAGATTTGGAAAATGGAAAGAAAATTACATCAGTTGCCAAACATTTTCTAGACAAACATAAAGGAAAACCTGATCTAACATGCTGGATATTACAGAGAATAAGACCAGGGATTAGAAGCGGTAACATTGAAACGACTCTTCTAAGAGAAGAGACAAAATGGATTTTCAGACTTCAGACCATGGCCCCAAAAGGCCTTAATGAACAATTATCCTTTAGTTCATACTTATGAAACGACCATACTTATAGACCACATTGATCCATCCCATATACATGTATGAGAACCACGAAAGATGCCACAAATTATATGTACAACAATGTTGAATCAGAGATTATAGATAATTTCACATACAGTGACATATAATTGTTTCTGATCCAATGGATGATAACATCAGAAAACCAAGAAATGGTGCATGTAAATACATGAGTATGGGTAGCTATAACATACAATAGGTATGATAAGAAATAATTAGTATAGTCACACAAGGGAACCTACATAAGTTAGCTATATCTGAGTCATTATACCATAATAGAGTTCTACCACATTTTCTTGATATCCTGATATCTATACAGAGTAAATATAGATGGCCTTAAACCTCCATAGGTGACTGGTCAATATTCAAATTTAAGATCTCTTCATATGAAAGTGATAATCATTGATCTATACAATCAAGTTATGTCATAGAACTATTGGGAGTAAACCCCTTGGACGATATCCTAACATAACGGTATCTAGATATAAGTAACACACAATTATGAACATGTAAAAAAACATGTGAATATGTATAGTAAGAAGAAAGAATAAACACTGATCCATCCATCTATATCTTAACAACAATCCTGTGTGAACAGGGTAAACATGTGAATAAGGATGTATTAAAAACGAAGAGATCAAAACAGAATCTATTGGTTTAATAATTTAGGTATTTAATATAGAGAAACGAACATATTGTCAAACAGATTATTTTTTAAAAAAAGAACATATATGTATAAGCTACACATCTGTGTGGACATGTTAATACACATGTTGGATACGAGATCAGAACCCAACTATCTTAATAAACTCTTTTTGACACATATTAAATATGTTCTCCTCAAAGATACTTATGTATAAACGATTTTCCCAAATAATCAGCATTGCTATTTTTAGAATAAGGTACATCCGTTTAAGATACCAGGATAACAGAATAACGGAATTATTACAAGTGGTCAATACTGTCTAAGGTGTGTAAACATGGATAAGCTTTTCAAAAGGAGAGGCAATTTACGTTAATACCAAGTATTAGTACGGTTTTCACCCGATTACAACACCTAAGATATGTATGTGTACGTTTAGCATAGGCGATTGTCAATGGGACACACTTCATAAGTGATTCCGTAATAGCTAGCCTTCGCGTAACACAAAAGCAATATATACGTGATTTTTGACAAGCCTATTCCGAACGGTTTGTTTACATTTTTGCCGGAGATTATAACCTGATTGGCCGGCTATATTACACACCTCTACTTCCCTAGCCCAGTAATATGCAACTATTTTCAATGACGTTGCCATTGCTTCAGGATTGGTTACCCTTATCACGTGTCTTACACACACCTCTTTTCTGATTGGCTGGCGTAAATATAAATGAGGAGGCACGAAGGACGTTCGGCGCCTTTGACAAAGCAGTAGGCGAAACGCGCGTCAGGCGTTCGCTCTGCTTCTCCTTATGCTCTGTGTTTAAAATAGAAATCTCCTAATTTTGTTGGCCGTATGTCGGCAATTTAGCTTAAACTTGGTGGGTAGTTAGCGGGTAAAAAAAACTTGCTGTTGAACTATTGTAAAATCATAGTGTATGGTCATTATTGGAGTGTGGAGTATCCACATTGCTCCTATTTTTTGATAGCTTTATTTACGATAGCCTTATTTACTACCTTTAACCAAGTGACACTCTGTCCATCACCCATTAACGGGTCCTAAGCTAAAATATATTGATTTAGAATACTTTAATCTAGGGGTTATTCCCCTTATGTATAACGAGAAGCGCATATATATATCATTTTAATAAAAACTAGCTGTGTCACAGAACACTATCATATTATTGGAAGACGTCTCCAATAATACTTTAACTTCTCAGGGGGGTATTTACACTTAACACTGTGTATATTTTTGGGGGCAATCCTTATATTTAAGAATTTATTAGGCATTACTCATGCTATTTTGTGGTCCAAACCAAACCAGTTAGTTTTGGGTTGGGGCAATGCTGCAAAATTGTTTAAGCACCTTACTCAGCCACCAGTAATTAACAACAAGTTTGGAATATATTGCTACACTTAATATTTGATTCCCCATCAAATCGAGATCGCAAGTCACACCAATAAGTTATACACTATCCCCCTGTGTGATCCCTGACACAGCAATTTTAATGTTTTTTCACACCTATTTTTACCATAAGCAAGTTATGTTGGATGACTTAGATCATCTCTAGGGAAATTTGACACTAATGAGTATAAGTAAATTCCCATGGTAATAGGAAACTAAATATAGATTGATAGAGGTTATTTACTAACAGCATTTATCTAGCTGTTCCTATGTGACTCACAAATGACAATTTAGTACCATTTGGGATACACTTTTTGAAAACATCTAATCTCCCTATTTTATATGTTTTGTCTTCATGTCACTTAAATGTTTTAAAGATAATAATAAAAGTTATATTTTAATTTTCTCCTTAGTGCCTTTTCTATAATATCAGATCGAAAATAAAGTTTTCCATTTAAGTGTGCCATAAGATACCTCTTTTTCTTTCCTTATATTTCTTTGATATTTAACCAGGTATCAGGCACTGCCCTCCAGGGATACATAGGCCTACCCTGTTGGGATATTTTGGGAAACTTTGACCTGTCCCCAAACGTAAATCCCCTTTTTTTAGGGGAATTACCAAAATTCTAAGATACTCATAATGCCCGCTCCTGGTGTTAAATGCTGTTTTCCATTCGTGGCCCTCCTTGATCCTAACGAGATTGTACGCTGCTCTCAAATCAAGCTTAGTAAAGACCGTAGCTCCCTTGAGGCGGTCAAAGAGTTCCGTAATGAGCGGAATAGGGTAAGAATTCTTAATGGTAAGACGATTAAGACCCCTATAATCGTTGCATGGTCTTAACTTGCCACCATTTTTCTTCACAAAGAAGAAGCCAGCCCCTGCAGGAGAGCAGGATTTGCGGATGATCCCCCGCGACAGAGCATTATACCCGGCTCCGAGGAGGAATGGCTCTGGGTTGTCAATTAGGATCAAAAAAGAC
Organism: Bombina bombina; assembly: GCF_027579735.1. Taxonomy (NCBI): domain Eukaryota; kingdom Metazoa; phylum Chordata; class Amphibia; order Anura; family Bombinatoridae; genus Bombina; species Bombina bombina. The sequence continues at coordinate 597,938,965 of NC_069504.1, forward strand.
ACCAATGCCTCAAGATCTTCTGGTAAATCTCTGGCAGCAACTTCGTCTTTAATCGCATCAGAGAGCCCATGAAAGAAGGCGGCAACAAGGGCTTCATTGTTCTGGTAGGACTAGGTGCATCAGTGGAAACCGGAGCAGCCAGAGTTTGCAGGGCTAGTGCAAATTGATCCAAGCAGTGATCCTGTTCATCCATCCTGGAAATTATGGCAGGTAAAGGTGGATTATTAGCACCATCAGGATTCATGGCCCTTGCGTAATGTCAGGGTGCCAGGAATTAGACTGAGACGAGAAGTGCAAAAATAATCACACCTTTGTTAATAGCAAAAAATAATAAAAAGTCCACAAGTCAAATAACAAGCCAGGAGTCAAAACTAGAGCTGGTAGTCAGACAAGCCGAGTCAGGAGCCAAAGCGAGTAGTCAGATGAGCCGGAATCAGGAACAAGGAGAACAGCAGAGTCAGGAACAAGCCAGGGATCAGGAACCAGGAGGGACGTCAGACAGCCAGGTAATACACAGGAGCTCTCACAAACAGGTCTGAGACAACGCAAGGGCAAAGCATACTGAACAAAGGCCTTTTAAATAATAAGTGATGACATCACAATTCTGAGACTGCATCCTGTCTCACATGGATGATGTAAACCAGTCTGGCCATAAAAGGAAGTACAGGAAGTGAGCAGCATCTCCCAGAATGCACCAAAGTCAGCAAGAGAGGTGAGTAAAATGGCTGCCAGCAGCACATGGCAAACAAGTCAGGAAAAAACCCTGACAGCCAGTAAGCACCGCCCTTTCTTATTTACTCCCCTTTTAGCCTAATGTAAGATCTATAGGCTTGGGATTTCCATCTCCCCAGATTCTTTATTTTTTTTACCGAACAACCTTTCCCTGCAGCGCTAGTCGCACCCCCTATCCTGAATGAATGTGGCGCAAAACGTCAGTGTTCCTATCCCAACTTTTTTATCACCGTTTACATCAGTTTTTTAAATTGGAATCTTGTCAAATTGGACAACATCTCTTTTACCCTCTTCACTGGGCATGTCATGCTTCCTGTTTCTTTCATCCACACTAACGCCCCTTTACCCTCTCTGTCTGTTTTTTATTTTCTTATCGGCACCATTATATTATCCTAATATATCCTTATGTCTCATTCTCTTACCCCGTTTCTTTCATCTGCCTTATTCGCTGCGACCAATTCTCCTATCCTCAAAGCTCCCCAAAACACCATTACGAGAAAAGATTTGCTTCGACCATATCCCTGCACACCTCGCACAATACCCCCACCATTTTTTCCAGCCTCTCCTCTGTAATCTGCTCCCTGTTGTCCGTCCTCTTTTCCTCATCCACCTGCCACGCTCTTAATACCTTTCTTACTACAAATTATTTAGTAATGTCCTCTTCACCCATTAATTTTGCAAAAAATGATACCCACACCAGGACTATGCCAAGCTGACATTTTTTCATGCCCCTCATTTTTAGTGTCCATAGCCATTCTAAAAACCTACTTCACTCGCCCCTTGTTTCTGCGCCCCTAAATTGTAGCCACTGTTCCCAATAGTTATTGTATGTCCTCCAGGTTCTTGGAGCCAAAGAATTCTCAATCAGCTTCTTTATTCCTTCTATATGCTCCCAATCTGCCAAAGAGAGAGCAGGCAGATTTCAACTTCTTTTCTGGCGGCTGGTGCAACTTTCCTAAATACATCCTATTTAAACCTTGACAGCGCATCAGCCACTACATTTCTGTAAACCTGAATGTGTCTAGCTTTAAAGTAAATATTCAACTGTAAGCATTTTAACACTAGATATCTCAGGTACTTTATCACTGGCATGGAAGAGGCAGATAAGTTGTTAATCGCGTCCACTACGCCTTGATTATCAGACCAAAATATAGTACTTCTGTTCTCCAATAAGTGCCCCCACAGTTCCACAGCCACCACAATAGGGAACAACTCTAGTAGTGTCAAATTCTTCACCCATCCATCCCTTTCCCATTCTGCCAGCCATTTCCCGGCACACCATTTACCCTGTAAGTATGCACCGAAACCAGCACTCCCTGCCGCATTCCGTGTATAGCTCTAACTCATTCGCTGATGCCACTCTTGGCCATATTCTAACTCCGTTAAATTCCATTAGGAATGTATCCCAAACTCTAATGTCCTACCTCATAGCCTCCGTTAATCTGATCATGTGTTCCGGCTGTTTTATTCCCGCTGTACCCAATTCCAGCATTCTTTTGAAAATCCTCCCTACAGGAATAAACCTGCATGCGAAATTGAGCACCCCCAGCAACTTCTGCATCTCTCTGAGTGTGACCTTTTTCCTTCCCAGCATACACCTTATCAACTGTCGCGCTTTCTCTGTTTTCTCCTCCGGCAATTTGCATTGTTCCTTCACTGTGTCAATTATTATGCCTAAAAATGACAATCTCTCACAAGGCCCTTCAGATTTTTCTGCTGCCACCGGTACTCCTAGCTCTTCGAACATATTGAGTAAAGGTTCCTTTAATTCTGTACATGAGCTAGCCCTGGCTGGGCCCACAACCATAAAATCATCCAAATAATGTATAATTTTATCTGAGCCTGTTCTTACTGCCAGCAACCAATGCAAAAATGTACTGAACTTCTCAAATATGGAGCATGATATTGAGCAGCCCATCGACAAACATTTATCTACGTAAAATTGCCTGTTAAATTTACACCTCATAAGTCTAAAACTCTCCGGATTTAAAGGTAACAATCTAAACGCGGATTCTATGTCAACCTTTGCCATTAATGCGCCCTTCCCAACTTCCTTTACCATCTGTACTGCTGTATCGAATGAGTAGTATTGCCTGAAGCGTCTGCCCTATCAATCGCATCATTTACAGACTTCCTCTTTGGATAAGACAGATGCTGTATCATCCCAATTTATCCCTTCTCCTTTGTAGGCACCACGCCCAGGGGTGATATCACTAAATCCCGAATAGGCATCTCCTTAAATGGCCCTGTCATTCTACCCAATTTTATTTCCTTTTCCAATTTTTCCTGCAGTACCGTCGTGTACTCCATTGCAGATTTTAAGTTCCTACGTTTTCCTGCCCCACAAACCTCCATTTTTACTGGTACCACAGATCCCTCTGTTAAACCTTTTTCCAATAATACCCTGTCGTCCTTTTTGGTGTAGTTTACCAACTCCTACCTTAACCTATCTACTCTCAACGGTGTTCTGGCCATTCCCCATTGTCCCCCCGTTACCGTTTCCCTCTGCGCCATGAAAAAGCTGCTTATTTGCCCCACCGTTACTCCTTCTACAATCTACCCCCGCATGGAAAACACCACAATATCTGCATACATGTCTGAACTCACACCCGTTTCCTCTGTCACACCTCCTGTCGTTGTATGCCCAACATTCCTTTCCTTCTACTTTCGCTACTCTCCCTTTCGTTATCAGTCTCTGCACTGTGCTGTCTGATGGTTTTATCAACCTCGTCCACATATCCAATATCTTAATTCCAAACTCCTTCCTTCCTTTGTCACCCAATTGCAGGTTACCCCTTCTAAATTCGCCGTCATAGTCCTTCCATCCAAATCCCCCATATGTTGTGTAACACTCCGCAATTAAGTGTATATATCTTAGCACACCCTTTACTTTACCTGGATTTTCAGAAATAAATTCTATTCCTTCCGTTTTTTGTTAGCCCCTTTGGTGCATCTTTGTACTGATTTTAGGTATGTATAACTATTTATTGGATTCTTGTATTTTTGTATTTCATGTTTGGTTTTTTTGAGCATATCCTTTGTGTGTCGGGAAGTGTGTTTCCTTTGTTTGAGACGTGAAACAATATTTTTTACCCAATAAAATTTGAGACATTTACGCTCAATTTAAAAACGTGCTGAATTCCCTGTCTTTGCATTGAACACTGATGTACTTTGGTGCTCTAGCTCACAACAGCTGTTTGTGAATCTTGTATATTATACAGAATTTGCTAACTTGTCAGAATCTGCTACCTCTGACTGCGCATGCTCTATATTACGTAATCGCACTCCACATATGTTAAAAGGGAATGTGTGGAATGTGATTATGTAAATCAGCAGCATGCACACTGAGTTAGCAGATTCTGACAATGAAGTTGTCCTGTCGGATTTTGCTGCAGTGAATAAATGCGCACATGCACTGTTGAAACTGAATGTCACGATACTAATAAAACAAATAAAAATTACATATAACAATTATATGTATATATATATATATATATATATATACACACACTTTAATCACTTGTCATAGTGATAAAAGGCGATTTTGAAAGCATTTCATATATATATATATATATATATATATATGTATATATATATATATATATATATATATATATATATAAAACAATCCAAGATGTGAATCCGCCCTCCTGGGGTCAACCACCCGGTCCCTCTGTGTACATACAGCAAGCTTCAACAAAGTCAGAGGCAAACCAGGTTTTCTTCAAAGCAATTAGTTAAATTTATTAATACATTTATTAATTATGAATAAATAAATTTGACTAATTGCTTTGAAGAAAACCTGGTTTGCCTCTGACTTTTTTGAAGCTTGCTATATATATATATATATATATATATATATATATATATATTTATTTAATTTTTCTTTGTTTTTTTAGTATCGTGACATTCAATTTCATTCACTGCAGCAAAATCCAACAGAACGAACTTGCCAGAATCTGCTACCTCTATGAGTGCATGCTGCTGATTTACATAATCGCATTCCCCACAATCACTTCATATCCAATACGACCTGTCAGTTCAAAGGGCTTCAGCGTCCCTAAAGTAATCTTTTTTCTATAGCGTTTCGAAGGTTTAAAAGTTAGTTCCTTCTTCATCTGAGAGTGTCCATGGATATACAAATTACAGTTACAATTTTTTAGACCTTTTATGCTATACAATATCTCATACTAGTTTGAGATTTTTAAATATAAGCGCAATTACTTACATATTCTACATTCTGTGTATAACACTAATAAATATACAAGAGATAAGATAAATTGCGCTAGCGAGTACTTACAATACTCAAGAGCAAGGGTTAAACATCAAACAGTTCTAATACTATAACTCTTATATTATCCTGTGATAAGTATCTGTGCAATAAGTAGTTAAATAAAAGTATCTTGTATAAATATAAAAAATTAATATCTGATAATAAAAAAGAGAAAACTTACATCAATTAGAAAATAAATAAAAACTAAGCAATAAAAGACAATCTGCCTGGTATACAATCTTACTGTATGTCTGACCTTATGTGCAGTCTGATCTGCGGTCAATTTTGGGAACGAGACTGTCTGTATAAAACACGCTGTGGGATCTTGTGTGCGGTTTTTACTGTGGTCCAATTCCCTGTCTGTTCGTTCATATGCAGGAGTCCAGCTGGCTCTATAACTAGTTGATCCAATATATGTTTGCATTTTATATGGCTATTTAGTATTTGACCACATGCAGGCTAGTTACTAGGTATAAATACTGTATATGTACTGTTCCCCTGTATAGATCTATGTATATATATGTTTGTTTGTGATACGCTTGCTCTATGTAGTGCTACAAGGTGTAAATGGGCGATTGGATGTATTTAATAGTTTATTAAACTGATATTTTCACTTATTTTGCGTTCTGTTTTTCCCTTCTGTATTTAGGGTATCATTATATGCCATAATTTTTCTTTCTTGGCTTTTACATAAATCATAAATGAGGACGTCTCTTCTAATGAATATAATCAGTGCTTGAGGTTAAATACCACCATGCAACTATGTATATTTACTACCACTTTACAATTTTTTACTGGATAATCCCTGTTTACAATTACAGGAGACTTCTGTTGTTTAATCATTAATTAGATATGTTGCAACAGTTTGCATGTTGTTACAAAGTTCACTTATATAAGTGTATCGATATTCAACAGTTCTTATGTTGTTACAAAGTTTCCTTGTGTCAATATTCAACAGTTCATATGTTGTTAAAAAGTTCCCTTAAGTGAGATGTCAATTCAACAGTTCAAAAGTGAAATATCCATTCGGCAGATCATATGTTGTTACAAAATTTACTATATGTAAATTGTCAATTCGCTCATACAAAAAAAGGCTTTGCAATATTTTTCATGAAAAGCCTTTAAACAAGTCTTAGTTTACAAGTATAGTGAGCAGATCTGTTGTAATTATACTCCATATGTGTTGTCCGTTATATTTGTATATAACTATAAATTGGATTATGAGCACATTTCTTGAATATAGTGGGGATACTTTACCAGTCCCTCTGTGGTCCCAGCTATAGATTAGTGATGCATATTATTCAATACATTTGCAGTCTATCTCCGGACCGTTAGACTCTTGATCTCACCTTTGACCTCTCTCTATGTCACGTCTGAAGTACTTGGTGTTGCAAATCTTTAGCGAAACTTTGGATTTCCCGTAGGTCTTACATAGGTGGCTGGTTGTTGTAGGGCTACCGGTTCTTTTTCCTCCCACTACGGAATGTGTTCATCCGTTATAGGCAATATCCACTGTAGTCTTTTACTCTGCGTAGAGTGTTAACTTTCACCGGAATAAAACTGCTTATATTCCTTCAATAGTGCTTATCTCTTCTTTAAGACCCTTGGATTAACGTCAACGCGTTTCACCTGTAACTAGGCTTAATCAAGACTGCACTATTTTTGGATATCAATTGCTTCTATTTTTCTGCATGTCTGCACCAACACGGAGTTGAAGGATTCCCATACTCCAAGAAGCAAGTGAAGTGAACTGTGTGCCTCTTTGAGCTCTCCTCATAGGATTGGGGTAAGGAAATGTAAGTAGACACCCTGTAGGGGCACCGTTACAACTATTGGAAATCACCATCTAACATTTAACAAATACTTTGTTGTACTGAGTTCTAGAATATCATCGAATATTGGATGTATTTCGATCTGTCTAAGAAGCAGTTTAGTCTAGTGCAACGTAATATTGTACTATTATATTGTGTGTGCATAGTTTTTAGGAATTTTTCCTTGTATATATATATATTTAAAAAAAAAGAAGAGCTACAGCACTCTAATTCTCTTTTATGAATATTATTTCAAGCAGAGATACATAGGCAACATTTCAGGCTGTGCCCTTTCTCAAGTCAGTGATTACAACAATGTTTAAGTGATACATTTATAGGCAGTGAAATTTGTGAATACAGATGAAAGCATTCCATTCATTAAGATTTAAAGAAACAGTGCCATTAGATATACTTATAGTCAGGGCTCGACAAACCTAGGAGCCTGGGAGCCACTGACTCCTAGAATATTACACAAATACCACTGTCTGGCTCCTAAATATTCTTTCTGGCTCCTAATTTTTAAACAGATTTGTCAAGCACTGCTTATAGTAATCTCATTCCATATATCTTTCTTATTTGTGCAATATTATTTTTTGTGCTTTTGTTTCTTTTCTTTTCTAGGTTTATAAGAAATGTTTTTTTTTAAGTGTTTTAATTGTGTTTTGATAACCATAATGTGAAAATACATTTAAATATTTTTGCAAAGTTTGACATAGGGTTCACACACAAATTATTTGTTTTAAAACAAGAACTTAAACTAACTTTACACTTCACAGATGTGGCAAGGTGTTCCATATATTGTTAAAATATATATACAGGGAGTGCAGAATTATTAGGCAAGTTGTATTTTTGAGGATTAATTTTATTATTGAACAACAACCATGTTCTCAATGAACCCAAAAAACTCATTAATATCAAAGCTGAATAGTTTTGGAAGCAGTTTTTAGTTTGTTTTTAGTTATAGCTATTTTAGGGGGATATCTGTGTGTGCAGGTGACTATTACTGTGCATAATTATTAGGCAACTTAACAAAAAACAAATATATACCCATTTCAATTATTTATTTTTACCAGTGAAACCAATATAACATCTCAACATTCACAAATATACATTTCTGACATTCAAAAACAAAACAAAAACAAATCAGTGACCAATATAGCCACCTTTCTTTGCAAGGACACTCAAAAGCCTGCCATCCATGGATTCTGTCAGTGTTTTGATCTGTTCACCATCAACATTGCGTGCAGCAGCAACCACAGCCTCCAAGACACTGTTCAGGGAGGTGTACTGTTTTCCCTCCTTGTAAATCTCACATTTGATGATGGACCACAGGTTCTCAATGGGGTTCAGATCAGGTGAACAAGGAGGCCATGTCATTAGATTTTCTTCTTTTATACCCTTTCTTGCCAGCCACGCTGTGGAGTACTTGGACGCGTGTGATGGAGCATTGTCCTGCATGAAAATCATGTTTTTCTTGAAGGATGCAGACTTCTTCCTGTACCACTGCTTGAAGAAGGTGTCTTCCAGAAACTGGCAGTAGGACTGGGAGTTGAACTTGACTCCATCCTCAACCCGAAAAGGCCCCACAAGCTCATCTTTGATGATACCAGCCCAAACCAGTACTCCACCTCCACCTTGCTGGCGTCTGAGTCGGACTGGAGCTCTCTGCCCTTTACCAATCCAGCCACGGGCCCATCCATCTGGCCCATCAAGACTCACTCTCATTTCATCAGTCCATAAAACCTTAGAAAAATCAGTCTTGAGATATTTCTTGGCCCAGTCTTGACGTTTCAGCTTGTGTGTCTTGTTCAGTGGTGGTCGTCTTTCAGCCTTTCTTACCTTGGCCATGTCTCTGAGTATTGCACACCTTGTGCTTTTGGGCACTCCAGTGATGTTGCAGCTCTGAAATTTGGCCAAACTGGTGGCAAGTGGCATCTTGGCAGCTGCACGCTTGACTTTTCTCAGTTCATGGGCAGTTATTTTGCGCCTTGGTTTTTCCACACGCTTCTTGTGACCCTGTTGACTATTTTGAATGAAACGCTTGATTGTTCGATGATCACGCTTCAGAAGCTTTGCAATTTTAAGAGTGCTGCATCCCTCTGCAAGATATCTCACTATTTTTGACTTTTCTGAGCCTGTCAAGTCCTTCTTTTGACCCATTTTGCCAAAGGAAAGGAAGTTGCCTAATAATTATGCACACCTGATATAGGGTGTTGATGTCATTAGACCACACCCCTTTTCATTACAGAGATGCACATCCTCTAATATGCTTAATTGGTAGTAGGCTTTTGAGTCTATACAGCTTGGAGTAAGACAACATGCATAAAGAGGATGATGTGGTCAAAATACTCATTTGCCTAATAATTCTGCACTCCCTGTATATATATATGAATATAAATATATATCTCTCCTAATCAGTCCAAAATGATTTTTTCATGCCTATTTTGAGTTTTAATATTTTCATTATTTTGGAATAAGAGAGAGACATAAATAATCATAAAAGGAGGAATTGTTCATCATCAGAATTATTTTTATTCATTTCAATATTTTCTTTAAAGACTTTTTTAATTTTTTAATTCCTCTTTGTTTATAATATTTTTTGACTCTTTCTGTTTATGATATTTTTGACTCTCTTTTCCTTTTCTTTTCTTTCCCTCTTATATATATATATATATATATAAAAGCACGCATATACATACATTAATATACATATTTAGAAATGTGTATGTATGTATCTCTGTTAAAGCCCCTTGCAGGCTTTTTTCTATTAACTGAAACCTCATATCTTTGACCCCTTATATCTTTTTAAAGCATTTTTTTTCATCAATGTTAATATGAGGGTAACTGTACTATTAATTGTATTTTTTATGTGTTTTGTGCAACTTTTTTTTCTTGCGTAACAGTTAACCAGAGCTCCGAAGCCGCGCTAATCAACTGCCCTCAAGCGAATGTGTTTACTTTCAATTTATAATACACACTCTATTTGCGTCTTGCACAAAAGGTGGAGAAATATCCCATATCGCCTGCGTGCTACCGTTAGCGCCACTTGTAATCTAGTTCAAAGTCAGAGCTGCACAGACATATCTGTTAGACTATATAGCTGAATGCCATAGCAGCAGAAAAAGGGACTTGGAATATATATTTTTTTATTTAACACCAAGTTCTTTTTCCGGAATCTTCATATTCTTTTTTAGAGGGGATACATTTACAGGATCAGTTATAATCTTACCCTTAGTGTGTACGGTGCCAGGACTAAAATATATTGCACCTCTCACCACTAGAGGGATCTAGAAACACATAGATGAATAGGTATACGCCTGTACTTGATTAGTTTGGTAGATGTGTCTATTACAAGCAATATACAGTATTCAATAACAATTTTTAAGTGACGGTCATCAATTGCACATAATAGCAGTTGTGCCCTGCTCAAGCAATCTATGTGAGCAGTTTGCACGGTCAGTTATTAAGATCATTCCCTATACAATCCAGCCTTTTTTCACAGTGGAAAAAAACATTACATTTTTAGATGTTAGTAAAAAAGGTGACTTGTGGTGCAGTACCAACCAAACACATGGACACAATAGATATCTTCACACAGAAAGCACCTATCTGGTGCTGTAGGAGCAGGCTTGGTCCTTAAAGGTGCCCAATAAACTGACCACTGGCTCACTCAGGTGCTGGATACTCCTTTAAACTGGTATAGGAAGCATGCTAAAGAAATGGATATGGGGTTTTTTTCTTTCGAAATTTTTTTATTGAAGAAGTTTTTGAATAAGTAATCAGATAATCAAACAGGAATGTATACAAAATGACAATCAATAAACAGATGTTCCTCTAATACAGATGTATACAAAGTGTCAAGTTATTTGAAATATTTGCATAGATACTTTTCATTGTATAAAATCATTTAGTAAACACAAATGGTATGTCACATTATCAACGGGTTTCAGTAATATATCCAATAGGAGCATGCCTATGATTGACCTTAGTGGTATTAAACACAATTACACATTACATTCTCAGTTTGCATAGTCGCAAAACTAGTGTAGAGTCTGTTCACGGATCATAAAAAGAAGGGTATGGGATAGGAGAGAAAGCAGGAGAAAGGGAAGGGAGGAAGCAGCGAGGGAAGAAGGTGGGGGAAAAAACCCTCCCTTCTACTTACAAAAACCTGTGCGGCAGTGAGAACTTGTTATTTGTGGAGCCAGGTATCCCATATTAGACAGTAGGTGTCCATTTGCTCAATCAAATTAAAGAAATATCTTTCCATACTGGCCATGTAGTTGACTACAGCATGTAATTTCTTTGAGACATGGGGGTTCGAGGGATTTTCAGGCTTGTGCGATGCACAACTTTGCTGCCATGAATATATATACCAGTAGTCTTTTATATATACCAGTAGTCTCCTCGACATTTGCTATTATATGTAACAAGGCGTTGGCAGGGGATATCGTAGCAGTGAGTTTCAAGGTCTTGCATAGACTCCCAATCTCCCTCCAAAATGAGGTTAATTTCGGGCACTCCCACCATATATGTAGGTCTGTGCCCACTATTCCGCAACCACTCCAGCACAGGGGCGAAGTCTCGGGGTACATCTTGGCAAGTCTGGCTGGGGTTCTATGCCACTTCAAGAGCACTTTTATATATACTTCCAGCATAGTGACACAATGTACAGTCTTTTTAGTTAATGAAATTGCACTGTCCCATTCAAGATCAGAAAAATTGACACCTATCTCCCGATTCCACGCTTTATATTGCCACGGTACACCTTGGGTAAGATCTGCCAGGATTAGGTTATAATGAATTGTATGGGGTTTGGGGTGTTAAGACCCTTTTCTCCATCTGATCTCCCACGGAGTAGGTCTTCTAACAGAGTTTGTGAGAAATCCCCAGGTTTTCAGAAAGCTAAGGACTCAAAGAGATTCTAATGAGAACCATGGTGGAACTTGTGTAAACCTAGCAGACACCAGGGTAAGATTGAGTATTTGATTTTGGCCAAAAAAAATCTTAGTTAGAGATAGTTGAGAATCCCTTCAGTCGCCAGTCCTTCGAATGGATATTTTTATGATCCCCAAATAAACCCGCCGTATGATGTACTGGCAAAGGGTGTGGGGCAATGAGTAGTCGACTCCTCAGGGATTCCCATATTAAAAGGTTGTGTTGTATCACAATATTATGAATGTGGGGGAAGAGCTTTCTTACATTGGAGACCCAGATTAAATCAGAGAGTCCAAAATCATCTGGGATCTCAGAGGCTTCCAGGAGGTACCAGTCCGGTTCATCCTCTTTGAGGCCCCATGCTGTAACATGGAAGAGCCTTGCTGCCTCATAGTAGGTAAAGATGTTGGGTGCTCCTTCGCCCCAAAGGAAAATGGTTTCTGCAGCGTATTATAGGCTATCCTATGTGGTTTGTTTTGCCATATGTAGTTAGAGAATAGTTTGTGTATATTAAACAAAATGGAATGTGGAACATTGAGCGGAATGCAGCGAAACAAATATAGAACCTTCAGGATCAGGGACATTTTAACTGAGGCAACCCTCCCTAGCCAGGACAGTTCTTTGAAGTCCCACTTCTCCAACAGGTGTTTAAAATTGTGGATTAATGAGTCATAAGTATCATGGATTCGCTGGTCCGATTGGGCACTTAGGAGTATACCCAGGTGTTTAAAGTTTTGTGTTGACCAGGAAAAAGGATACAGAACCTGAAGTCTTAGTAAAGTGGAATGGTCAATCTGTATGGGGTATCCTTCTGTCTTCTTATAGTTAATTTTATAGTAGCTTATTTCACCAAAATCACATTAAAGACTGCAGGCATGGAGGTCATTGGCTCCGTTAGAAGTAGGGTCACATCATCTGTGAAAATAACTATTTTCTCTGGGGGAGTTAAAAGAGGAACCCCAGTGATCAGATCAGATTGTCTAATCTCTTGAGCAAAGGATTCCATCGCGAGCGCGAGGATGAGCAGCGAAAGTGGACATCCCTGCCTAGTCCCGTTGCAGATTGGGAATTCCGAAGAACAGAATCCCATTCCCTTCACTCATGCGTGCAGAGCTGAATATAGGGTTTTAACTGCTAGGATAAAGGGTTCAGGGAACCCAAGGAGCGAAGAACCTCCCAAATATAGTCCCATCTGACCCTGTTGAAGACTTTTTCAGCACCCAACAACAGGGCCACCATAGTGATGTTTAGTTGTTGTGCTTCCGTTAAGATTAAAATCAGTCTTCTGGTGTTATCTGGCCCTTGTCTTCCCAACGTAAATCCAACTTGATCGTGGTGTATTATTGTGGGAAGGAGATGGACAATCCTATTGGCTATAAGCTTCGAATAAAGTTTAGTATCTAGGTTAATAATAGATATGGGATGGTAATTACTACATTCAGTCTGATCTTTACCTGGCTTTGGTATGGGGATGATAGTGGCCTCTAAAAATTCCCTACAAATCCTCCCTGTTTCTCTAATCTCATTAAAAAGGTTTCTCAATATTATAGCCATTTGCGGTTTTAGTTTCTATAAAACGTCCCTGTGAAGCCATCTGGCTTATGGGACCTTGTTATTTTGGATCTGCTTTAGGAGTTCCTCAACCTCTCTTAATGAGAACGGTTGAGTTAGCATACCTCCATCTTCCCCTGACAACTGTGGTAAGTTCAGAGTTTTTAGGAAGTTCAAGATGTCCTGAGGCGGCGCTGTCCCAATATCTGCAGGAGCATATGCAGTCCTTCCCTCATGCGATATGAAGGGGATTCTTGCTGTCGCCGCTCTCTGTCAAAGTTTTTTCGCTAAGAGCGAATCCGCCTTGTTACTTTTAGAATACATGAGCTGTTTAAATCTTGTCGCAGCCTCTTGGATTCTTTCAATTTCTCTGTCCTTAATAAGTGTCTTAAGGCGTAAGATTTCTTCTGAAAGAGTTAGAGTAGGGTTGAGTTTATTCAACCTATCTGCCTGCCTAAGGTCGCATATCAATTTGCCTAGAGGTGCACCTCTGTCTTTTTTGACCTTCGCCATTTTACTAATGCAGAAACCCCAGATATATGCCTTGAAAGCTCCCCATCTAGTTTGTTGGGAGGTTCCCTCTTCTGGATTATTTAAAAAAAAGTTCATTGTTGTCTCCTGCAGAGACCCAAGAAACAGAGGGTCCTCCAGAGGAATTGAGGGAACTTCCATCCTGGTCTGGATGTAAGCGCTGTGTTCTCAGACAAGGTGATGATTACCGCATCGTGGTCTGACCACGGACAAGAGGAGATTTTAGCAGTTCGGATGCCATTTAAAGTCCAAGAATCAGTAAAAAAAATACACCTAGATTTAGAGTTTTGCGTTAGAAGGGGTGCATTAGCTACGCGTATTTTTTTTCCCCCGCACCTTTAAAACAACGCTAGTATTTAGAGTTCTCTGAAGGGCTGCGTTAGGCTCCAAAAAGGGAGCGTAGAGGCATATTTACCTCCACTTCAACTCTCAATACCAGCGTTGCTTACGGATGCGGCCAGCTTCAAAAACGTGCTTGTGCACGATATCCCCATAGGAAACAATGGGGCAGTTTGAGCTGAAAAAAAACCTAACACCTGCAAAAAAGCAGCGTTCAGCTCCTAACGCAGCCCCATTGTTTCCTATGGGGAAACAGTTCCTAAGTCTGCACCTAACACCCTAACATGTACCCGAGTCTAAACACCCCTAACCTTATACTTATTAAGCCCTAATCTGCCGCCCCCGCTATCGCTGACCCCTGCATTTTATTATTAACCCCTAATCTGCCGCTCTGTACACTGCCGCAACCTACATTATCCCTATGTACCCCTAATCTGCTGCCCCTAACATTCGCCGACCCCTATATTATATTTATTACCCCCTAATCTGCCCCCCCCCAACATCGCCGCTACCTACTTAGACTTATTAACCCCTAATCTGCCAACCGGACCTCGCTGCCACTATAATAAATGTATTAACCCTAAACCGCCTCACTCCCGCCTCGCAAACCCTATAATAAATAGTATTAACCCCTAATCTGCCCTCCCTAACATCGCCGACACCTAACTTCAAGTATTAACCCCTAATCTGCCGACCGTACCTCGCCGCTACTCTAATAAATGTATTAACCCCTAAAGCTAAGTCTAACCCTAACACTAACACCCCCCTAAGTTAAATATAATTTAAATCTAACAAAATAAAATAAATCTTATTAAATAAATTAATCCTATTTAAAGCTAAATACTTACCTGTAAAATAAACCCTAATATAGCTACAATATAACAAATAATTATATTGTAGCTATTTTAGCATTTATATTTATTTTACAGGCAACTTTGTATTTATTTTAACTAGGTACAATAGCTATTAAATAGTTAATAACTATTTAATAGCTACCTAGTTAAAATAATTACAAAATTACCTGTAAAATAAATCCTAACCTAAGTTACAATTAAACCTAACACTACACTATCAATAAATTAATTAAATAAACTACCTACAATTATCTACAATTAAATCAACTAAACTAAATTACAAAAAAAAAACAAACACTAAATTACAAAAACAAACAAACACTAAATTACAAAAAAAAAAGATTACAAGAATTTTAAACTAATTAAACCTACTCTAAGCCCCCTAAAAAAATAACAAAAGCCCCCCAGATTGAGCTCGCATTCTATTGGCTGTTCCGATCAGCCAATAGAATGCGAGCTCAATCTGATTGGCTGATTGGATCAGCCAATTGGATTGAACTTGAATCTGATTGGCTGATTCAATCAGCCAATCAGATTTTTCCTACCTTAATTCCGATTGGCTGATAGAATCATATCAGCCAATCGGAATTCGAGGGACGCCATCTTGGATGACGTCCCTTAAAAGAACCTTCATTCATCATCTAGTCGTCGGGAGAAGAGGATGTTCCGTGCCGGAGGCCTTGAAGATGGAGCCGCTCCTCGTCGGATGGATGAAGATAGAAGATGCCGCTTGGATGAAGATGTTTTCCGGTCTGGATCTCCTCTTCTTGCCGGATAGGATGAAGACTTCGGAGCCTCTTCTGGACCTCTTCTTGCCGGATAGGATGAAGACTTCGGACCCTCTTCTGGACGGATTGGTGATACCCGGCGGGGTGAAGATAAGGTAGGAAGATCTTCAGGGGCTTAGTGTTAGGTTTTTTAAGGGGGGTTTGGGTTAGATTAGGGGTATGTGGGTGGTGGGTTGTAATGTGGGGGGGATATTGTATGTTTTTTTACAGGCAAAAGAGCTGTTTTCTTTGGGGCATGCCCCGCAAAAGGCCCTTTTAAGGGCTGGTAAGGTAAAAGAGCTGTAAAATTTTTATTTTAGAATAGGGTAGGGCATTTTTTTTATTTTGGGGGGCTTTGTATTTTTTTTAGGGGGCTTAGAGAAGGTGTAATTAGTTTAAAATTCTTGTAATCTTTTTTTATTTTTTGTAATTTAGTGTTTGTTTTTTTTGTAATTTAGTTTAGTTGATTTAATTGTAGATAATAGTAGGTAGGTTATTTAATTAATTTATTGATAGTGTAGTGTTAAGTTTAATTGTAACTTAGGTTAGGATTTATTTTACAGGTAATTTTGTAATTATTTTAACTAGGTAGCTATTAAATAGTTATTAACTATCTAATAGCTATTGTACCTAGTTAAAATAAATACAAAGTTGCCTGTAAAATAAATATAAATCCTAAAGTAGCTACAATATAATTATTATTTATATTGTAGCTATATAAGGGTTTATTTTACAGGTAAGTATTTAGCTTTAAATAGGATTAATTTATTTAATAAGATTTATTTTATTTCGTTTCGATTTAAATTATATTTAACTTAGTGGGGTGTTAGGGTTAGACTTAGCTTTAGGGGTTAATACATTTATTATAGTCGTGGTAAGGTCCGGTCGGATGATTAGGGGTTAATACTTGAAGTTAGGTGTCGGCGATGTTAGGGAGGGCAGATTAGGGGTTAATACTATTTATTATAGGGTTTTTGAGTCGGGAGTGAGGCGGATTAGGGGTTAATACATTTATTATAGAAGCGGTGAGGTCCGGTCGGCAGATTAGGGGTTAATAAGTGTAAGTAGGTAGCAGCGACGTTGAGGGGGCAGATTAGGGGGTAATAAATATAATATAGGGGTTGGCGATGTTAGGGGCAGCAGATTAGGGGTTGATAGGGATAATGTAGGTGGCGGCGGTGTGCGGTAGGCAGATTAGGGGTGAAAAAAAATAATTAGAGTGGCGCCGATGTGGGGGGGCCTCGGTTTAGGGGTACATAGGTAGTTTATGGGTGTTAGTGTACTTTAGAGCACAGTAGTTAAGAGCTTTATAAACTGGCGTTAGCCCATAAAGCTCTTAACTCCTGACTTTTTCCTGCGTCTGGAGTCTTGTCGTTAGAGTTCTAAGGCTCACTTCAGCCAAGACTCTAAATACCAGCGTTAGAAAGATCCCATTGAAAAGATAGGATACGCAATTGACGTAAGCGGATCTGCGGTATGAAAAAGTCGCGGCTGGATAGTGAGCGTTAGATCCTTACCTACAAGACTCTAAATACCAGCGGTAGGCCAAAACCAGCGTTAGGGCCCCCTAACGCTGGTTTTGACGGCTAACGCAGAACTCTAAATCTAGGCGATATATTGTCTAATGTGCTTCATTCTTTAGATATCATTTGTTGAAGAAATAGCAATGCACATGGATGAGCCAATCACACGAGCCATCTATGTGCAACAACCAATCAGCAGCTACTAAGCCTATCTAGATATGCTTTCCAGCAAAGTATATCAAGAGAATGAAGCGAATTAGATACTAGAAGTAAATTAGAAAGTTGTTAAAAATGTCATGTTCTTTCTAAATTATGAAAGAAAAAAATGGGTTTCATGTCCCTTTAAGTAATACTTAGCTTCAGTAATGAACAGTAAATTAGTATCACCAGTCTGGAGATGCCCATCTACTCTCAACGTCTTGCTTTTAATATCTGTGAGCAATAGGCTAATCACACACAGCCCTTAGTCTCTCACACTAATTGGTGCAATCAGTTACAAGATTTATAGCAGAATAACAAATGTGAATATTAGTCACAAAACATGTTATTTATAGAGAATACCAGTAGCATGAGAATGATACAGTACATGGCTTAGAATAAATGTATGTGAAAGATATATACAAGTATACAGTATAATATATATATATATATATATATATATATATATATATGTAGATTCAAGGGAAGATGCACTCCAAACATACACGTTCAACAGCCCTGGGTGCAGCAGAACAATACATAAAAATAGAAAAAAAATTTTAAAAAATATAGAGCGCACTCCAAAGGGAACTTAATAACAGTGTGTCACTTTTATTAGTGAACGTTTTTGGACCAGCAACAGTCCGTCCTCAGACCTATTTTTTTTCTATTTTTTTCTATTTTTATATAGATATATATACAGTACATAGAAATATACAGTATTCTATGTATTCCAGACTCTTGGATGTAAAGGTCACCCTGGAAAGGTGGTGGACCTAGTCACAGTTTGTGTTACTGAGCAGCATGACTTACTGGTGCTTATTGAAGCTGGGATCAGAAGTTACTTACCATGGTGGTCACTGTAACAAGACTAATAACCAAATAGCTTGCCATCACTAGGTAAAATTGATTTGATCATGATATGCCCACAAAATGGAACATCTATAAAAAATAAATAAAAAAATTGCTGTATACTGTGCTCCCAATCGATGTAACAGAATAATGATGTAGCTTGCCCTTAGGGGTCAGTTCTATAAAATTCACGAGTATAGAAATAATGAGTGCTCTCTGTAAGGTAAAAGTTCACAATACAATTTTTTTACTGAGTATTTTTGTGTAAATGGTTGTATGATGTTTAAATTATGATTTTCATTGTGCACGTTTGTAATGTATGCAACTCCTTCCTATACAAAAACTCAGTATAAGCACCTTAGCAAAAAGTGGTTTTATATAATTCCACCATTGTTAACTAATCTCACCAGCCCAGAGAGCTTTTAAGAATCAGGCTCATAGGGCGGGCTGATACAAATCCACTTGTTTTGTCTCTTGCTGATTCTTACACCCACAAATGGCTGCCGTGGTACTTTATTGAAATATTAAATATTTAAAAATATTAATAATACAGTAATTATGAAAAAATATAGATACTGTAAAAATATATATGTATATATTCTATGGATTACTTACAATTTTTAATAATTATAAATATGTTTTAATATTTAATATTTAATATTTCAATAATGCTTTAATAATTACATTTTCCCGTGCGCTAACCCGACACCACGTTAGGCCTAAATTGTGAAACCCCAAGCACGTTACGCATATTTTACATTACTATGTTCTTCACATAGAAAAAAAAAATAATTTTTATTATTAAATATATATTTCTATATACTGTATATGTGTATATGTGATAATGTTAATGTAAAATATATATTTATATATATTTATACCTATAGCTATAGGAAAAGATATACAGGCATAGGTATATACAGACAGATACATATAGAAATATATATTTATAATAAAAAATTACATATTCCTGTATGTGAAGAACATTGGAATGTGAAATATTTACAGTAAATACACAGTAAACACATTAAATATTATTATGGAATTAATATTTAGACACACACACACACACACACACATATACAATGGCTGATAGGCACTTACTATTAATTATGATTGGTTAATAGATGCTTCCTGCTTATGCTGATTGGACTTGCAATTACTTCCTGCTAATGCCTATATAGCCTATACCTGTAAGTCAGTGAGTAGTAGCAGGAAGTACACAACTGATACTGGCACATTAGATAAAACTTAGAAATACAAATATGTTTAAATGATGTTCTTTAATATGGATAAAAGAACATTTTTGTGTATAAACTTTATTTAATGCAATAAAAGATTGCTTTTTAGCCCTGAAAAATATGAATCTTAGACATTTTAACAGCAGATTTCTTTAAGTATTCTGAGAACATAAACCTTTGTGCTTTTGACAGCTCTGCAGCTCATGTATCAGGTATCTTTTTGTGCATTAGACCAGTATGTAAGATAGAGTGTGCTTTATGTACACGGGGGAGAAATGTTGTTTACATCAACCTGTAGAGGTCCCACTTGTGCAGGCTTCTCAGCAGCCCACGGAAAGCAGAGAAATGAGACACCCAGCTGGAGTACACAAACGCCCTGTTTACAAACGTAACTCTGGACAAGCTGTAACAAATCCACTTGTTTTGTCCCTTGCTGCTTCTTACATCCACAAATAGCTGCCGTGGAGACAGCAAAAGCCACAAAGGCCTCTGCTACGAAATCCTGAAAATACATTTATTCATTGGGACATCCCAGGCTATGCAGCCAGACTGCCCTGTATATCAATAAGTATCCTTATGTGTTGAGTTAAGGCTAGGTTATGTTTTTGATTCCTGGGGCATGCCCTCTCTTTCCCAGACTGGTGCCGAATAGAGTGTGCATATTGCACAGAGCTCTACATAAAACACACTGATCCGTTTATATCCCAGAGTTCTGTATTGCTTTTCATATGACAAACTGACAGATATAGTGCATGATTGTGTTATATACAGGACCATGCATTGGTTTTCTGTTTTATGAAGACCTCTCTTTCACTGAGGCATGTGATCATACAAAATTAGTACAACTATAATAATAGGGACACATAGTAAATAGCACAAATTCATCTTATTTAGAGGTAGGACATTTCCGTGGTCAGTAAGTTATTTTGAGATGAGGTATAGAAATTTTTAAAATATTAGGTATTCCATGCCCTTGTTAATAGTATTTTTCTCTTCACATCCCATCCCAATTAAAATTGCAGCTGCTACCTATTTGCCCCTATATTCTTATTATTACCATACATAGGCCCACTCACTGTGGAAAAGAAATACAGCAGTTAATATATAATATAACAGTTATATTTGTTTACAAATGGGTGACTAATTGAAGGCAAGAAAAGTAAATTGTGTTTGAACTATTTATTATGCTTAGATATAAAGCATGTCCCACCAATGTGTGGTTCCCTCAACACCTCCCCCTGTAAGTCTTGTGAGCCCTTCTATTGCTTTTGAAAAAAACATTTCATGGAGTTGACAGAAATAGATGAATACTATTTATTTATCTATTATTTCTACTAGTACGTAACACTGATTTATTTTAATTCTGAAACTGATCAATAAAAGTATTTTCTCATTTTTTATTATGTAATTGTCATTTTGTAATATGACTCAAGTTCGCGCGGACACAATATTTCTATATCGCCCAAGCTTACGCACCATTTGTAATCTAGCCCTATATTTTTTATATGTTTATTTTAGTTGCCTGACATTTCTTTTTACCTACTTTAGGACCAACCTTACACCTGTGTTCTACTTTAAGTGGAAAAACTTTGGTTCGGGACTGGGGAAGACCATAAGGTGGGTGGGGCATACAGGGATGTGGCTAATGGGGCAAGGGAATAAGGGGGCTGGGCTGTGAGGACCCACTACTTTGTCTTGCCCAAAGCCCCACAAATGCTAAGGGTGGCACTGACACAGGGCTAAGATCATTATATATTTGTACATGATATTGACATTGTCGCTACTTCACAACAACCCTGCATTTATATTTTGCAGTTGACATCCAATCACAATCAAGCTTCTCTGGTGCAGCTCATAGGTAGGAACAGCTATGTCTGTGTAGTTACAGCTGTCCATTTCTATGAAAGTCACTATAGCCATTTAACAATATGTAGGAGAAGGGCTAGGGTGTAACACCTTTTGGTCTATATGATTTTAATGTAATTATTCTAAATAATATAATATTATATCAAATAATTTCCCTTTAGACCAATTACCTTTATTTTTAATATATACATTTGACATTAAATGTTTGCTAAGAATGACCCCTTTATGTTGCTTTCTTTGTTTTGAGGAGTTCATAAGGGGGTTCCTGAGATGATAGGTGGAGGGTGCATAATGGAATGGGGGTAGGTTCTTGGAGTTGGGTCAGATAGTGTCTGTTGCAATGGGTGATGACCAGGACACATAAAAAGAATAGCCAATGTGGGACCGAGTACACAGTAAAGGATACTAGCAGTTGGGGCTATATTACAGTTAACCAGAATAATGTACTGTTACAAGTACAGGTAAAAATCCCCGAATCTGGAATTCCAATATCCAAAGTTAATTAATTTCATTAATATTTTCTTAATTAGAAATCACCATTTTTTTACTAGTAGATCACAATCTTCTCTGCCTGCATATTGGCTGGCTCCTTATCTTAGATGCCTTCTTTTTCAAATAAAGATAGCAAGAGAACGAAGAAAATTCAGGCAAATGATTCACAAAAGAAAAAATTTGGGTTCAGTGTCCTTTTAAGGCTTGATTACAAGTAGTGTGCTAACTGTAAAACAAAAAAGGTAAAAAATGTAAAAAAGGTAAAAAAAAATAGTACGGCGGATTAATTCTGGTATTACAAGTTGAAAGTAAAAAGTTAGTGCGCAAGCGAAAGTCTCAGGCACGCTATCTTTAGGACTTAGGATATTACAACCACACTAATGTCCTTTTCCCATAGACTTCTAAGGGGCGTTAAAGAAAGCCTTTTTCTTTTATTAATCACACGCTAACTTGACACTGCCCTAGATCAACTGCGCTAAAGACGAAGGTGCTTTAGGAATAATTCAATACTTTTTATAAAAGTATCCTTTCTCGATTCCCTCCTCTCTTCAGTCTCACGCTTTACCCTGTCCCTTCTCCATCAGGCCATATCTTCTCTTTACACTCTTTCTTTCCCCTCTCTCATATCTCTTCTCTCTTTTTTTCTCCATGCTCTCTTAACTCTACCTTCTTCTGCATTTTCACTTTTCCTCTGCAATCTCTCTGTCTCTGCCCCTGTTTCCCCTCTCATACATAACAGCCTAAGCACTAATGGGGTCCTTACAGCCCTAGAGGAATAACATATCCTTGCACTTTCATGGCTATATAATATCCCTTTAGATAATAGTTTTAGCACATAACCCAAAATGTGTGTTTGTCAGAGCGGCAATAGGAATGTACGTTCTGCAAATACAATGTGACAACTTTGCTACTTACAACAAGCCACCAGACTTCAGACTCAACATTCACTAAATAACTTTTACTCGCCACCGTTAAGTTTCCACTCGCCAATGGCTAGTGGGCTAGTGGAAGTTTTAAGCCATGGATATATACACATATAAATGCATTAATATATATGTACACATATATAGACATATCTATATACATACAAATACATCATTAGACATGTATATGTACAGTATCTCTATGTTAAAGTACTTTGCTGCCTTTTTCCCTAACACCCGAAAGCTCATATCTTTGAGCCCTTGAACTTTTTTGTGCAATATTTTTAGTTCTAATATTTATTAGACAGTGTTATTATGAGTGTAACTGTACTTTGTAATGTATTTTTGAAGTGTTTTGTGCAAATTTTTTGTTTCGGAAAACAGTTAACCACAGCTCTGATATTGCGGTAAGGATTGAAGTGTAAACATGTAATATCAGCGCAATTAAAAAGGCTTACGAAAAGATGATATCCCTTGCGCAAAACAGGTTGGGCCTCACTTGTAATCTAGCCCTAAAATGGGAATGTTCTTGAGAACAGTGTGTTGAGCTTTCCATGAGCAAAACAGCTTTTTCAAATACAAAAATAAACCTTAAAGGGACACTGAACTCAAATGTTTTCTTTCATGATTCAGATAGAGCATGCAATTTTAAGCAACTTTCTAATTTACTCCTATTATCAATATTTCTTTGTTCTCTTGCTATCTTTATTTGAAAAATAAGGCATCTAAGCTTTTTTTGTGTTTCAGTAGTCTGGACAGCACTTTTTTATTGGTGGATGAATTTATCCACCAATCAGCAAGAACAACCCAGGTTGCTCACCAAAAATGGGCCGGCATCTAAACTTACATTCTTGCATTTCAAATAAAGATACCAAGAGAATGAAGAAAATTTGATAATAGGAGTAAATTAGAAAGTCACTTAAAATGACATGCTCTATCTGAATCACAAAAGAAATTTTTTTGGTTCAGTGTCCCTTTAATGGAATATGAAACCCATTATTTTTCTTTTGTGATTCAGATAGAACATACACTGTTAAACAACTTTCCAATGTATTATCTAATTTGCTTCATTCACTTGGTATCCTTTGTTGAAGAAGCAGAAATACACTTCAAGGACTTAGCTACCAATCAGCAGCTCCTGAGCCTATCTAGGTATAATTTTTAACAAAGAACACCAATAGAACTAAACAAATTAGATAATAGAAGTAAATTGGAAAGTTCTTTAAAACCACATGCTGTATGTGAATCATAAAAGAAAAACAATTGGATTTCATGTCCTTTTAAAGGATCAATATCCCATAAATGTAACACTGCAGCTGGTAGCAAATTAAATGAACTATTTAAAGGGACTGTCTATTCAAAATGACACTTTCATGATTCAGATGGGGCATGCAATTTTAAACAACTTTCCAATTTACTTGTATTATTAAATTTGCTTTGTTCTATTTGTATTCTTTGTTAAAAACTAAACATTGGTAGGCTCATATTCTAATTTCTAAACCCTTGAAGGGACATTTCTGTGCAAAAATAGAATACTCTCATTTTATTTTAAATCTGTTCCTATCTTTTACTATGTGTTTAACCCTTGCTTTAGAGTTAAATATATAGTCAAAAGTGTGCTCCTTTGCCACTTCAAGCTGTTGAACCCACCAGATGTAGGCATACATAAGTATGCTTCATTCGCTTCCTATATCTTCATTTGGACCAAAATAAGGGTGTCCCAGGGGCCCAGTCTTGATTATGAATGCAACTCTTTTGAATAAGTTAAAAACATAGCAAAAGAAGGTATTTTATTTTAAAAATAGAATGATCTCACAAAATAGAGCATTTTATTTTTACACTTAAGCGTTCATTTAGTATTTTTTTTTTCAAATGTATTTGACAGAAAAAAAGGTTACTGTTGTGTAGCAATTTATTAATATGTCCAGGGGCTTTAACTTATATACATTTATAGGATGTAATAATATTACTATAAGTTACCAGTCAGGGTAGAAGTATACTAGTAGAGACTGTACACATGTAACTTTCAGTCACTTTTAATCACTTTCTGCAAATTGAAACGCTTGTACCCGCTCAGTGAGTTAAACAATCTTTCTGAAGTGGTCATCTGACACATATTTCTATCATAGCTATGGTTGCCAGGTGTCCAGTATTTAACTGGACAGTCCAGTATTTTAGTAGGCTGTCCAGTAACATCTTCACAAAAATACTGGACCCTTAAATGTCCCTGTGTGTTAAATGTAAAAGGGTTCCTAAGACTAAATGCATTACAAATGAGGAGCAGAAAGAAGTGAAGGGCAGTCAAGGGGGTCAAATCTCTACTGCTGACAGGTGTTACTGGCAACCAACGAGGTACAATTATTGCTTTCTATGCTACTGAGGGGTAAGATGACTGCTTAGTTGTGAAATATATAGATGTTAGGATTATGAGTGGGGTCAAAGGTAGAGCTTGGGCAGGTGGGCATTGTAAGCCCGGTCACCTACAGATTGGACAGTATTTTTATCTAGGGCAGCTGGAAACCTTAATCACACTACTGGACATGGTAATTTACTTTGTAAATAAACATTAATTAGCCTTGATAAATAAGTCTACACAGTTCTATTTAGAATATGTTTCAAAACCCCCATGATAACATACTGAGCCTACCTAACTCTCACGGGATAAGGACAATAAGAGAAAGAGGAACATTTGATAGTAGAATTAAATTGGATTTTGTTTTTTATTTAATACACCCTATCTGGTTTAAAGGGACACTGAACCCAATTTTTTTTCTTTCGTGATTCAGATAGAGCATGCAATTTTAAACAACTTTCTAATTTACTCCTATTATCACATTTTCTTCATTCTCTTGGTATCTTTATTTGAAATGCAAGAATGTAAGTTTAGATTCCGGTCCATTTTTGGTGAACAACCTGGGTTGTTCTTGCTGATTGGTGGATAATTCACCCACCAATAAACAAGTGCTGTCCAGCACTGAACAAAAAATAGCTTAGATGCCTTATTTTTCAAATAAAGATAGCAAGAGAATGAAGAAAAATTGATAATAGGAGTAAATTAGAAAGTTGCTTAAGGGACAGTCAAGTCCAAAAAAAACTTTAATGTTTCAAATAGGGTATGTAAAAACATTTTAAAATAATTTTTTATTGAGGTTTTGCGATACAAATATCAGACAATGAATGCCTTATAAAGTCAGGGATACACATATCATTATAAAGGAAACAATAACAGTTATAAAACAATGTATAAAGATAACCGTGTATAGTAATAGCAAGGCTACTCAAACCTCTGTTTTTTAATATTGTTAGCTTAATTGGCAGACTAATTAGCAGGCCACTTATGGGCCATTTTGGATGAGTTAGTGGAATCATATATATTAGTCAGAAGGACAGCCACTTTTGGGCTATATAGCGATTGGAGGGAAACAGCGGATAAGCACCGCTTGGAGTATAGCAGGAGGAGGGGGGGGGGAGCGGAGGTTTCTGAGATGGCTTTAGGGAATGTAGTACAATTAAGTAACATAATACATAGATCTCTTAAGTAGAAATATTGGCGCTTCAAGTGAAAAGACACCCAGACCACAATGATTAAGCCTTTGCGAGCATAAGTGGAGGGGGGGGGGGATTCAAATTGAAGTAGTGAGTGAATTAGATAGAGTTTATGGTTAGTTATCCATGGATCATGTAGTACTATGAAGTAATATAATTTGCACTATAGACACCCCGTATATAAAAATAAAATGTATAATGCCAGGCCCTTGGAAAAGCATAATGTTGGCAAACTAGTTGTAGATACACCCTGGGAACTATTAGCAACCCTACTATTGGTTAGTGCAGTAGGGGCTATATGATGCACTAAAAATAGTATAGGGCTAAATAGCAGAAAATATGGGTACCAGATACATGGATGGGAACCGTATTATGGATGTACCTTGGTTTACTATGTGGAAACTATGCATAAACTTAAGCTCATGGTGAAATATGGGTTGAAATGTAGAATTAGTCACCTTCTGTAGGGGGCCAAACCCATCTCGACTAAATAGAATAAAAATATAAAGCCTGGTTATATGAACATATAAAATACATACGTTAATAAGGTATACAGAGGGCACAAATCATAACAGTAAACAACAACTTAGTAATTAAAAAATGTTATACTAATTATTAGAAAAACCTGTATATAGCTAGTATGGGGTATAGTTAGCTAGAAGGCTAAATCGTATATATGGTTAATAAGACAATATCTTGTAAACAATATGTTCATCAATGGATCTATACCCTAGGCTGGAGACAGGCAACACTTAAGTATGCCAATGAAACAGATCGGAGACCTACTATTTAGAGATCTACAGTCATCCCATTATGTATAGTGCTAGTATGAAATTACCTGGGGCCACAATATATAGGACAAATTAGAGGGAGAAATTATTAATTAGGCAATCTAATGCTAGGGGCTAGAATCACAAGGCCTCCATGAGGACCATAGTGCTATGGTAAACGTGTCTTAATTAAAACAGTGATAGCATCTAGAAAATGGGAATAGGATAACACACTGAACAAAGTGTAGTATAAGTCAACTGAAACTATAAAGCTGCGAGTTATAGTTGCTTATGCAGTGAACCCATAATACTAGTAGATAGCCAAGGTTAGTATATGAAAAAAAATGTAGATACATGAACAATATCTATAACACATAATCATTCTATTAAGTTAATAAATTTACTTCTAGATGTCTAAGGGATAGGGAAAGATAAAGTTAAGGCAATCACAGGAGTGAGATCAAGATTTCAGTTTAGTATAAATGTGCTACCTGCTTCAACCCCTGACAGAAAGAGTTTAGGTTACGGTTGCCTATTAGACAAACAGAGGAAATAATGCATGGACAGAATAACTGAGAGTGTACTTTTGCAAGACTGGGAGAGAAGTCTATACCTAAAAAACATACTTAGTTTGCAAGACAAACACTAGGGGTATAAACAGTAGTGGCTTTAAAGCAAAGAGTAATAATTCTGAGTAATTAACTCCTAAATGAGTATAATTGCATAAGCCACATCTATAATAGATAGTGGTGCGAGTTAAGTACCCAACAAAATAAATACTAGTTAATAGGTTGCTATACTCCCCATAGCAACTTTGGGTAAACATTTAACTTGGTGATGTCTACGTGCCTGTCTATTTCAGAATGGAGACATTCAGGAAGGTGTTCAAGACCACAATTATAGTATAATTAGTACTAGTACATCTAAATGCATAAGTAAAGAATTAGGCCCAGGCAACAGCTGCAGCGCAGCGCTCTGTGGGGGCCGTTCCAATATCGTAGCAACGCTCATTGTGGGTGCTATGTGGCCAGTGAACTCCGAGCTACAATGGCCCTGCGAGGAATCACCAAAATCATCACCATTTAGAAGGGGTGAATGTCGCGCCGCTGGCAGGTATTCTGGGGATAAATCTATCCATGCCTCTCCAGTTTCCTCGTGAGGTAGTGGGTTATTAATCGTTCCCCTCAAAGCTGTCTCCAAAACATTGGACAAATCCAAAAAAGAACTTGTCATCTGTCGATCAAGGTCTTGTAGTAGGGCATATAGTAGCTCATAAGACTCATCCGTTTTAGGAGTATTTTCGGTAGTTGCTCTGTGAGGATGTGAACAGTTAGTGATGGAGGAAGGCCTAGAATTTTGTTACTCTCTGTGCAGCGGGTCCCACCTCAAAGGGTTACCAAATCTCGAGTTAAGATCATATTTCTTCCCAGGCAGTTAATCCTTCATAGAACGACCAAATAACAATATATGTAAAATTAGCTTGATCTTTTGCTGTGAAGAGGTATTTTATTTAGTTAAGGCCTAGGAGCTTAGAGATTAGACGTCTGACTGCCTTGGCTGATGGCTCCGCCCCCCCCCCCAAGGTGTGTAATTTTAAACAACTTTGCAATTTACTTTTATCACCAATTTTGCTTTGTTCTCTTGGTATTCTTAGTTGAAAGCTAAACCTAGGAGGTTCATATGCTAATTTCTTAGACCTTGAAGGCCGCCTCTAATCTAAATGCATTTTGATAGTTTTTCACCACTAGAGGGCATTAGTTCACATGTTTCATATAGATAACATTGAGCATGTGAATTTACCATGGAGACAGCTCTGACTGTCTAAAATGCAAGTCTGTCAAAAGAACTGAAATAAGGGGCCAGTCCTCTGAGGCTTAGATACAAGGTAATTACAGAGGTAAAATGTGTATAATTATAACTGTGTTGGTTATGCAAAACTGGGGAATTGGTAATTAAGGGATTATCTATCTTTTAAAACAACAACAAATCTGGTGTTGACTGTCCCTTTAAAATTGCATGCTCTATCTGAATGATGAAAGAAAAAAATTTGGGTTCAGTGTCCCTTTAATTTTGATTTTCATGTCCCTTTAAGAAGCAGCTGAACCTAGGAATTTCTTAGAATTTTCACCTTTCAGTGAAACATTAAGGGCTAGATTATGAGTGGCGCGCTAACAGTTGCGCATTAGCAAAAAGGGTTTATCGCAGCTGTTTGCGCGCATCAGGTTTTTTGCTCATATAACAAGCTGAAAGTAAACGTGATATCTTGAACGCAACTGAAGTTAACGTATGACTGATTAGCGGGACCTCAGAGCTCTGGTTAAAAAATCACAAAAACTCTTTAAAAACATATTACAAAATACACTTAGACTCATAATATCACAATCTAATAAAAAAATTTAAAAACAATATTGCACAAAAAAGTTATAAAGGCTCAAAAAACTCAGATGTTAAAAAAAAGGCAGGCAAAGGGCTGATAAATATTCTAACACATATTAGATTTAACATAGAAAATATCTAGAATCTAACGATGTCCGATAAAATGTCACCCATTCAATACCCTGTACTCCAGTTAGCCCAGCGATAGTCACTCAAAATCCCAAAAAGTCCATCTGTCAAATGGTAGCATTTTCTGACACACCTAGATCAGTGCTATATACTAAGAAAATAGTAACACACTGAGATCTAGTTCCTATACCTAGATTATATCTGTCATAGCCATCCAATTAGACAAATAAGATGGACGGACCTCATAAGTAGCACTTGAGTCATGCCACTGGTCCCTCTTATCCAGTTTCTGTGATCATGTGACCCACTCTTACACACCCTATTGCGCTGATTAGGCATCAGTATGATTTTAACTGTCACATTTCTGCTGGTAACATAAATCATCTTTCACTGTGACATCTATAGTAAGTCACCTCTGTGACAGTGATGTGCAGTCACTAGAGGCAGGTGAGGCAGTGCTTCACCTCTCATATGGGCAAAAATATATATTTTTTTATTGGCTTTAAAAAAAAAATTGTAATTTTTTTTCCCCAGCATTTTTTTTCTCACAGCTATATGTTGTGCAATGGAGAGGCACAAGCAGGTCTGCCCACCATTACACAACATTCTGCGCCACCTACTGGATGCAAGTGGTTAAGATCATTGCATGGCCCATTAACTGCTTATTTGAGGCAGTCCTATTTGGGCTGAACCAATCCAGCGAGAGGCATTAATAAGTGGAACATAGGGTTGGGGCTGGATGTTAAATCATATAAAACAAAACAAAACCAGAAAAAAACAACTTTCATATATTTTGTTGCTGTCCTGTGAACCTGCTAGCTTTGCTAAAGTGAAAAAGAGAGTTCTGTTCTTCCCCTCTAAGTGCAGTGGAATGTGCCACTGTCACTTCCTGAATCCTTACAGAGCAGGAAAAGAGGCACAGAGAGCAGTGTTTCATCCACATCTTATTAAAGTAAGATTTTACTGAAAGGGATTCTGTTAGTGAAAATGATAATTTAATGAATGTGGTTTAGTGTTTTTTACACCCACTAACTTAGCAGCTTGCCTCTGTACTTCACACTAAATTATAGACTAATTTTCTGAACTCTCTGTAGCTCTGCTGTTTTATTACTTAAAATGCAGTGCCCCCCCCCCCCTCTTGTGTGTGTGTGTCTCTCTCTCTCTCTCTCTCTCTATCTATCCATCTCTCTCCTTATGTGTTGTTCTCCCCCATGGTCTCTTTCTCTCTCTGTCTCTCTTCCTCCCCCTCTGACTCTCATCCCTTATGTAATGAAAGAATCTATAAGCATAATTTGCAGCATTAAAGTAAAAGTATGTTTTAAACCTATTTTAATGGGCATGGATTTCTAGATCTCATAATCAGAGCAAGCATTGTGTTATCTGGCAAGAGTTTCTGTTACAATCCTTTTAGACTAAAATCAGATGTTTACTAAGTTGACCAGTTTTCCAAGACACTATTTAAAGGGACATGAAACCCATATGCAAATTTAAATAACTTTCCAATTTACATCTAATATCTCATTTTCTTCATTCTTTTGATGTCCTTTGTTGAAAATCATATGTAAATATGCTCAGTAGCTGCTGATTGGTGGCTGCACATAGATACCTCATGTGATTGGCTCACCCATGTGCATTGCTATTTATTCAACAAAGGATATCTAAAGAATGAAGGCGTATCCTAGCCACTGCCTCACCAGCCTCTGACGTCACTGCACGTCACTGCTCTGTGATTTATCAAATTTTTAGATGATATTTTAGGCTTATATTTAAGAGCCCCTTAGAAGTCCCTGAGTTATGCCACCGGCCCCTCTGACATCTTTACGATATACTTCTCCACATTTTTATTGTCCTAAATAACCATTGAATTGACGTTAACCGTTATCTCTTTGTTTGCAAATTAATTTTATTATGAAATTTCCATCTAGTTACTCCTGTGTTTTACCCCGTTTTTAACTGTTTAGTTTGACATCTTAGACTTACATCCAAGACCACTATCCAGATTGCCACTCATGCACCCGATTAGGCTAGTGATTTAGCCACATAATATACAATTCGATATAATCAGTTGAATAATTTATTTGGCCAATCTTAACATTTTCAACAAAACAGAGTATGATTGCCCAAATAACCATAAGAAAGGTCCAATTCAAGTTAATTACCGTTAATAGCAAAACTAATTCTGACACCATAGAAACCGGATGTTTACGAAATTGAAGCACACTATATGTCAACTTCCGGTAGTAGCAAACAACGAAAATGTGATAATGGCCAAATAAATAAACACTAAAGGTAATAACCACTAACATGTATAATAAATGTACAAATATATATATAAAAAAAACGCTCAGAATGATATAAACTATAAGGTTTCTAAACTAAGATCAACAATAGCAATTCTCCCATGAATCATTGAGCCAAACAGGAAAGGGCGGATCTCATCCTTTGGCGCCAAAATAGACCCAATCAACACAGTGACTACAGTATAAAAGCTCCCAGAAAATGCACAACAGTATAGTCTTTATAAAGGCCCAGTAAGGCCGAAACGCGTTTAGATACTTTTTTTTTTTTTTTTTCATCGTTTATACTTTATAATTTTTCCCACTATTTTTCGAATTGATCCATTGCTACCAAATTTTTTTGATCAGATTGGATTTTGGTTTCCACAATTGTTTTTTGCACCATTCTACACTTAACAACACTGGACTTCATCATTTTTTGGACATTGAAACTGGACATTACGTGACACATTTTTGCACATCCTTTATATATTTTTTTCCTTATATTTTTTTTTCTGTATTTTTTATGTGATTTTACATTATTTCACTGCTTTATATACATTCATTGTTTCTTTGTTTTATATTCATCCATATTTGGCACATGTGTTGATTTTGATACACTTATTTTATGCACGCACCTGGTTACCTATTGTATACACCACATATTTTTGGGATCTTGTCTTATTTCTTATCTATACACATACCTGGACCCATCTGCTAAACTACTATATCTGTGACCAGCTATCAGTAGTCATTTTTTTTTTCCCCTGACACCACAGTATAGGATGTAGATTGTGATTTTATATGTTTCTCATGGATCCATGTAGGTTTTAAGGAGGATTTTATTTCCATTCTGATTTTACTGAATCGTTGTGTTTTTACCAAGTGTTCAGATTTTAGTTATTGTTGTAATAAATTTGTTCATATTTTAACCCATCTACACAGAACATTGCTTAGCCTTTTCAGCTTTAAGCGCTCACTCACTTATATTACTTAGTCTAATTTCAAGTCCACTAGGGGGCTCCTGTCAGTGAGCATAAGGCATCTTAATACTAGCGCTCAGTCTACTATTTGAATCCCCCTTGCCCTAAGTTAAACAGCTCTTTTACATTTAAAAAATACTAAGTCCCCCCTAACAGTAAAAAAACCCCACCCACCAAACCCCCCCAAAAATAAAAAAAAATCACTAAACACTAAAAAAACCTAAACTACCCATTGCCCCTAAAGGGAATTTGTATGGGCAATCAGCTCTTTTACAGCCCATTAAATCCCTAATCTTTAAAAAACAAACAAACAAAAAAAAACCTAACACTATCCATCATCTTCTATCTTCATCCGGAGCGAAGGCGGCACAGAGTGGAGGTGCGGAGCTAGGTTCCCCGATGCACGGATCCTCAAAGGCGGTCCTCAGCGGCGGTTCTCTGCGGTGGTCCTTGCGGCGGCAGTCCTCAGCAGTGTGGAGGCTCCTCTTCATACGATCGTCCGTCGCACACTGAGGATTGAATGCAAGGTACCCCATATTTATTGGGGTACCTTGCATTCTTATTGGCTGAAATTTTGAAATCAGCCAAAAGGTTGAAAGCTACTGAAATCTTATTGGCTGATTTGAACAGCCAATAGGATTTCAGGTGCTCTAATCCTATTGGCTGATTTCAAAATTTCAGCCAATAGGAATGCAAGGTACCCCAAATTGAATTTCGGTACCTTGCCTTCAATCTTCAGTGTACGATGGACATCGGATGAAGAGGAACCTCCACGCTGCCAAGGACCGCCACTGATGAGGATCCACGCATCGGGGAAGACAGCTCCGTACCTCCGCTCGGCGCAGCCTTCGTTCCGGATAAAGATAGAAGATGATGGAGCCGCCTGGTAGAAGAGATTCTCCGCCAGACTTCAGGAATGGTGAGTACCTATTTGGGGCTTAGTTTTAGGCTTTTTTTTATTTTTGAGGTGGCTTTTTTTTTTCCGATCAGGGTTTTTTGGGCTGGAAAAGTGCTGGTTGCCCTTTTAAGGGCAATAAAAGAGCTGAATGCCCTTTTAAGGTCAATGCCCAAACAAATACCCCTTTAGGGGCAATGGGTAGTTTATGTTTTTTTTAGTGTTAGTTTTTTTTATTTAGGGGGGTTTGGTGGGTGGCGGGTTTTACTGTTAGGGGGTAATTGGTAATTTGTTTAGGTAAAAGAGCTGTTTAACTTAGGGCAATGTCCTACAAAAGCCCCTTTAAGTGCTATTGGTAGTTAAGTATTAGATTAGGGGGTGTTTTTATTTTTTGAGGGATTTTTTATAGGAGTATTAGTTTAAGTTTAAATTTTTTATTTTGGATAGCTTTGTTTATTTTTCTCTGTAATTTTACATTTTTTATTTTGTTTTATTTTAGCTTTGGGGTTTGTAGTTTTTTTTAAATAGACTGCCCTCTGGACAGGCTTAGCACCTAGTGTGTATATATATAGAATATAGGTCGGGTTAGAGTCTGAGTAGGGTGTTATTTTTCCCCCCTTTTTTTGCTCTATTGACTTCTACAGGGGAATATGTTATTGCGCGTGCGATATTCTAAGTTTTAGGATTCTATCAGCCAATCGGAATTAAGGTAGGAAAATTCTGATTGGCTGTTGGAATCAGCCAATCAGAATCAAGTTCAATCCGATTGGCTGATCCGATCAGCCAATCATATTGAGCTTGCATTCTATTGGCTGATCGGAACAGCCAATAGAATGCGAGCTCATTCGACGGACACCATCTTGAATGACATCATTTAAAGGAACCGTCATTCGGCGAGTAGGCGTCGGTAGAAGAGGATGTTCCGCTTCGGCTGGAAGATGATGGCTCCGGAAGAAAGAAGATTGAAGATGCTGCTTCATAGAAGACTTCATCCCGATGATGGACTTCTTCAGCGCCCGCTTGGATCAAGACTTCAGCCCGATGATGGATTTCTTCAGCCGCCGCTTGGATGGATCCAAACTTCAGCCCGAGGATGGACGTCACTCTTCAGCCCCCCGCTTGGGCTTGGATCAAGACTTCGGACCCTCTTCTGGACCGATCGGTGAACCTGGCATGGTGAAGACAAGGTAGGGAGATCTTCAGGGGGGGTATTGTATGTTTTTTTTTACAGGCAAAAGAGCTGAATTCTTTGGGGCATGCCCCGCAAAGGGCTGGTAAGGTAAAAGAGCTTTGAACTTTTGTAATTTAGAATAGGGTAGGGCATTTTTTTATTTTGGGGGTCTTTGTTATTTTATTAGGGGTCTTAGAGTAGGTGTAATTAGTTTAAAATTGTTGTAATTTTTTTCTAATGTTTGTAAATATTTTTTTATTTTTTGTACTTTAGTTAGTTTATTTAATTGTATTTATTTGTAGGAATTGTATTTAATTAATTTATTGATAGTGTAGTGTTAGGTTTAATTGTAGATAATTGTAGGTATTTTATTTAATTAATTTATTGATAGTGTAGTGTTAGGTTTAATTGTAACTTAGGTTAGGATTTATTTTACAGGTAATTTTTTAATTATTATTTTTTTTTTTAAGTTTTGAAATATTAATTGGAGAACCAAAAGAAAGAAGTACATAAGACGAGGAGACGCAGCTCCAATACATTAATTTGACATTCATAGACATAGCACAAAGTTGAATATATCTAAAGTGAAAATAAACATTTTAGGTTGTAATAGATTGTTGAGTATGAGTCCAACTTGTCGAGCCTTGAACCATGCCCGAAAAGTCTAAAGGTATGGGGGAAAGTGGGTCATAATGATTGAGAATCTAGAAAACCTTGATGAGGGTCATGGAGAAGGGAGGTGGGTGAAAGGGTAAGTGAGGGGGGGTAGGGGGATAGGCTAAGGACAGAGAAGGAAAGGAAGGGTTATCCTGGTAAGGCCTCCAGAAAAACAGAAAAGAGAACAGACGAAAAGGGGATACAGTCGGGGGTCTATGTGTCCTGAGCGGTCGCGTTGGGCTTCCAGTCTGTGTTGTAAGACGCCTTCCAGTCAGCCCAAATCAACTCAAATAGGTCAGATTTATTTAACTTGGAAAAGATGTCCTTTTCTATCGTATACATGTAGGCCATATTATTGCGGATCGCCGCCCAACTTGGGGCTCTTTCCTTCTTCCAGGAGCATGCAATAGAGTATTTCACAGTCAAAAACAGGTAGATGCAAATATACGCATGGTTTTTGGGGAGTGAGTGTAGGTTTAGGTGAAGAAGGGCTGAGGCAAACAGCCTAGGAATTCTGATGCCCATAACCTGTAGCACCGAGAAGCACTTTTGCCAAAGAGGCTGAATTACGGGACATTCCCACCAAATGTGTAGCGCATTACCCCTATGTCCACAATTTCGCCAACAATTGGGGGACACATTTGGGAAAATTTTTGATAACCTGGTAGGTACATAGTACCAATGAGATAGAAGTTTAAAATAGGTTTCGTATAACGTTGTACAGTGGATAGCTTTCTGAGTCAAGGAGAAAGCCTGTTCCCACTCCTCGGGAGGCGTTCGCCTACCAATTAGCGTCTCCCAGCGGGACAAGTGGTTAGGGGTTACTGAGTTCTGTGAACTGCCTAGGAGCGTATAGTGGATAGATAAGGGCCTGCACAATCGCTCTCCCCTGGTCCATATGGACTCCCATAAGGTTAATGGGCGGTTCAGGCTAGGTTTAAAACCGCAGCTGCAGAGAAAACTCTTGATCCTCTGGTATTCAAAGGGCAAATACGTTGGGATCTGATCCTCTGCACTAATTTGAGATAGTTGTTTAAAGGAGTCACGGGGGGCCGTGGACCAAAGGTCCGAAAAACTATTGATGCCTAATTGGGCCCATTTATTTGGATGAGAATCTTGTAAACCCGAGAGGAGGCCTGCCAAGGAGGTAACTGGAGAAGGATGTGGGGCAATGTGAGGATGATGTCGTATTTTATCCCAAAAGCAGAGACATTCGTATACAACAGGGTTGTGGGGGGGGTCCAGATTAGGTCCCGTAAGGTAATTTGGAAAGGCAGCGAGGCCTGTTCTATGGATTTCCATTTGGCATCCGAGGCCCTAACCCCCCATTGGGAAACATGGGTTAGCATTGCTCCCTCATAATATCGTGTCACTGACGGAGAAGCTATGCCCCCCCTGGACTTAGGGAGCTGAAGCACTCCATGCGCGACTCTAGGAGGTTTATCCATCCAGATAAATTTAGTAAACCCGCTCTGGAATTGGAGAAGTAGGTGTCTCGGTAAGTTGATAGGAAGGCAGCGGAATAGGTACGTCAGCCTGGGGAGGAATGACATCTTCAACGCCGCAATCCTACCCATCCAGGAAACATGCTGGAGATTCCAGTCCTTCCTCAGGGAGCGGAGGGAGGTTAGGAGAGGAAGATAGTTATCTTTAATTGTTTGTGGAAGGCTACTAGAGATCCTAATACCCAGGTGCTGAACAGAATGTTCAGTCCAATTGAATTTATAGGTCTCGATGAGGGGGGCCAATTGTGTACTAGTGAACCCTTGCGTGTACACTTGTGTTTTTGACAGGTTTAATTTGTAGTAAGAATGGGCCCCAAACGTGGTGAGCAAATCAAGAAGTCTGGGGATCCCCCGCTCAGGATGTGACAGAAAAAGGGTAACATCGTCAGCAAAAAGTGCGATTTTGTGCGAGGTGCCCGACAGGGTGACGCCTTTGATTTGGGGGTCAGACCTAATCTTCTCAGCCAGCGGCTCTATTGAGAGCGCAAACAAGAGCGGCGAGAGGGGGCACCCCTGCCTGGTCCCATTAGTGATAGAGAAGAGAGAGGAGTGAAAGCCCAAGCCTCTCACAGAGGCGGTAGGAGAGGAGTAGAGAGCTTGAACGGCCGCTATGAAATCGGGAGGGAAATGGAATCTCTCAAGGACTGCCCAAAGGTATTGCCATCTAACCCGGTCAAAGGCCTTCTCAGCGTCGAGAGAGATGACCGCGAGCGGCCACCCGAGTCGTGAGGCATAAGTGAGTATGTTAAGAAGACGCCTCGTGTTGTCTGGACCCTCTCGAAGGGGGACAAAACCCACCTGATCCGGGTCAATAAGGGAAGGAAGAAGGTTGGAGAGACGATTGGCCAGAATCTTTGAATAGAACTTAATGTCCGTGTTTATCAAAGAGATGGGCCTGTAACTCGCAAAGAGCGATGGGTCCTTGTCCGGCTTGAGGATGGTAATAATGTTGGCCTCAAGAAATTCACTCCCGAAGCTACCTTCCTTTCTGGCCAAGTTATAGAATTTCAGCAGTAGCGGGGCAAGCTCATGGGCATAAGTCTTATAGAAGTGGGCCGGGTAACCGTCCAGGCCAGGGGCCTTAAAAGACTTTGCGTTCTTAATAACTCTCAAGACCTCTGGAAGAGAGAAGGGGGAGCTCAAGACATCTCGCTGTTCTGGGGTCAGAGTGGGTAGCGATAGAGTCTTAAGGTAAGTATTCATTACCTCTTGAGAAGAGGATCTGGGAGACTCAGCCGTGGCTATATTATAGAGCTTGGCATAGTAGTCGGCAAACGCCTCCCCTATCTGGGACGGGATTTGGAGATGAGAACCTGATGATTGAATGGAGTGGATCCTGGAAGTCCCTAATCTTTTCCTAATTTTGTTTGCTAGCAGAGTATCGGCTTTATTACCTTTATAGTAAAATAGGTGTTTGAGCTTGGTGAGGTTAAGTTGGGTTCTGCGCAGTTCGATCCTGGATATGTGGTCTTTAATCTCAATAATTTGAGAGGTAGACTCTGTCGAAACTGTAACTCTATTGCACGCCTCAAGTTGTCTCAACTTAATATGGGCCTGTGAGAGAGTGAGGCCTGCCTGCTTTCTAAGATGCGATTGTTTAGTTATAAAAAGACCTCTAATTGTCGCTTTAGCCGCGCCCCATAATGTGTCGTCTCTAACCGAAAGATTATCATTGGTTTGAATAAAGTGGGTGATATCTTTACGGAGTTCCTCCCTGAAGGGTATGTCCTCTAGAATCTGGTGGGGCAGTCTCCAATTAGATCTAATATAAGTGGTGTTAGTGGAAATTATGCCAGCTTGGACTGAGTCATGGTCAGACCAGGGGCAGATGGAGATTTTAGCCCTCTTAACTAAATCTAGGGAGTCAGCTGTAGAAAAGATGTAATCAAGCCTAGAGTATAATTTGTGAGGATGTGAGAAATGGGTGTAGTCATGATCCCTGGGGTGAAGGGCTCTCCATATGTCATACAAGCCCGAGGCAGTCATGATTTGGCGGAAACTGTGTGAGAGTTGTTTAGCTAGTGAGGGTGCTGGGTCTGTGGACCTATGTTTTCTATCCATCGAGTGGTCCCAGACCATGTTAAAGTCCCCGGCTATGAGGACTCTCCCCTGTTGGACCTGAGAGAGGGCGTGTAGAATGTGTTTGAGGAAACGTGGCTGTTTGGAGTTTGGGAGATATACGGACACTAGGGTATATGAGACATGATTTATTTTACATATCAGGATAACATATCTTGCCTGGGGGTCACTAATAACTTGTACCTTTTCAAAGGCCAGGCGCTTGTGTATCAGAATCGCCACCCCTCTGGCTTTTTTAGTGTAAGAGGCAACTTCTATGTGGGTGTAGGACTTAGAAATGAGTCTGAGGGGTTCCTTGTCGAGCCAGTGGGTCTCCTGGAGGAATACCACATCTGGGTTGTGATGGCTCAGCGTCCTGAGTAACATGCTACGTTTGTGAGGCGAGTTCAGGCCTCTAACATTATGGGTCAGGAGCCTAATAGTGGACATAGTCAGTGGTAAGGATGGGAATGTAGGACTTAATAAAGGATCTAAATTGTGTTGTGGGTCCGGTGAAGGAGGGAAGAAACAGCAAGAGAAGGGGAGGGCGGGGAAAGGGGAGCACCAGAGAGAGTGCTCAAAAGTGTGGTGGAATTAGTCCACCTCAAAGAGTCCTAACGTGGACTTCTAAGCGGGGGCGGAGCAGTTGAGGAGATTACTCTTAGGTACAAAATGTAGAGAGCATACCCAACAACAGCCCCGCTCTGCGATAAGTAAATACTTAAATATAAATTAACACTAAGTAAACTGTTAGATAACAACAACACAATAATCAACAAAGCATACTTAAGCAAAACATGTACAACATGTGGTGCAAACACAGAACAGTACAGTGAACCTGAGCAACAGTAAACCACCGGGTGGTTGTAAGTGAGGAGCAACATTAGTCCCAAATGAAGGTTGTATGAGGCTAACCCCAACAGTTAGGGGGTGCCTGTGGGCTGAGGAAGTTTTGCTCTTTTGGCTCTACGTTCATTAACAGTCCACTCAGGAGCGGAAGCCCGCAACTTAGGGTAAGGAGGATCCTGTTGAGGAGATGGCTCAGGTCTGAGCCCCCAGTTAGTGAGCAGAGTTAGGCTTTGGGCTAGAGTTGTAGCTACAAAGGTTTGATTGTCTTTGGAGATAATGAGGCGAGTTGGGAAACCCCATCTATATTTGATGTTATTTTTTCTGAGAGTGGTGGTGACAGATTAATAATGGCATCTCTGTTGTAGAGTGTAAGCCGAGAGGTCAGGGAGAAGCTGTATATCTTTAAATTTCACGCTCAAGGATGGTTTCTTGAAGGCCGCCTGCATCAGCCTATCTTTGTATAAGAAGCTGTGAAAGCAAACTATTACATCTCGTGGTTTATCTTGTGCCACATTTCTAGCACGGAGAGCTCTGTGTGCCCGTTCCATGGTGGTGGTCAAACCCTCTGGATTACCTATCAACTGGTGAAACAGTTCCTTCAAGAAGTCTTGCAGATCAGATGGCGCAACTGTTTCCGGGATGCCTCGAAATCTGATATTATTGTGCCTGGATCTGTCCTCCATATCTGCCACTTTGAGTTCCAATTGAGAGATTTTGTCAGCCAGACATTCAGAGTAGGCTAAGAGATTGGATTGATCCACCACCAAGTCATCTTGTTTCCTTTCTAGAACATCTACTCTCTCCCCAACTTCTGAGATCTCTTTTTTAAGCTCCGCCGAACTTCGCTGGATTTCCTGTGTGATGAATTTAGTCTGCGAGGCCAGCAGTTTCATTAATGATTTCTCAGTGATGAAGTGTTGTGAGGCTGACGCAGATTGGATACTTGATTGGGACTCTTCGTCCTGTGAATCATGATCACTCAACTCTCCTTGTGGATCCATGACTGGGCTCTTAGGTTGTTGTGAGAAGTGGTCATAGACTGTCTTCTTGGTTTTTGAAGCTGATCTAGGGGGCTTCCTACCCAAGTGTGGCATGTTGTTGGGGCTATACGTAGCCAAAGTACTCTAATCCCAGTGAGCCTAGGATAGAGTTACAAAAGGCTGTACTGTTCTGCTGCAAAGAAAATAGGTTAGTGAGTCATATCACAGAAAAAAGTTATACATTACTCTAAATGATGCAGAGCGGGGCTGGACGCCAAATAGAATATAAGGCTCACATGTTATATACTAGCACTTATACACACTAAGTCAACCCTGGGCCCTCACCTCAGGGATGGTGGGGATACGACCCGAAGGAAGGGGACGGGAAATTGGATATGACCCACACAGACAAGCCGAGTGGGAGCGGGGAGGTGAGGGAGAGGCAAACAGACAATGACAAGAAAGTTAGATAAACAATCCAGCTATACGGTAAATACCAATCCAATAAAACTTCCCAATAGGGCCCTCGAGAAGCGACTCTGTAACGTGCAGTTACTTGTATATGAACTCTAGGGTGAGACTCTGTAGTAATCTAATACCTAGACACACTCTTACACTAAGCTGTACTCTAGGGTATATGGATAATGCACAGCTTAGAGAGGTGTAAGTGAGCAGTTAATGGACTTTATTGGTGCTGTGCCGGAGGGGTTAGTGAAGATTAAATTAGCCTTGGATCTTGTCTATATCAAAACCGTGGGCCTCTTGCTTACCGTGACATACTACTGCGATCCTATGTAAAATCAGTAGGCGGAGAGCTCACCGTGTAAGTGTACGGTACAGGAACACAGCTAAATAATGTGAGGCCTTACAATGGCACCAATGAACAGTTAGTAAACTGTGTGAGTGTTATACTAGGAGGACTAATTTAGGGGGTAACTAGTCTCTGTTGCAGGCTATAGTAATGTGTTGGGTATCTTACTTTCAATTATGTACTACTGTAGTTCTAGGTGGAAAAAGTATGTGGAGTACTCTCCATGTGTATTAGGTGTAACACATAAACAAAAAATTAAAAAACACTCCCCTCAGGGTGAGAGCCAGAGGTACATGTGCTGACGCTGCAGTAGTCAGATATATGTGCAACTTGAGAAGGTCCCTGTAAAGGAAAAATCAGGTTAAAATAATAGCACTACAGTTTGAATGCAAAGTTCAGAAACACCTAATTATAAGTCCCAGAGGACCACTCCAGTCAAGTTTATACTTGGTTGACTTTTGCACACTGTGTAGGTCAGTAATAGTAGCCCTAAAAACCACAGCTCACAGACCTATTCTTTTGGTAGGCTGCAAATTTTTAAATAAGTATGGGTCAATGCAGGATAATCTGTCCTTCTGGGAGAGGAATGAGTCTCTGAAGAGCAGCAATGTCTTAAACCAAAGGCTCCTCTAAACCTGCTGTAACACAGAGACAGAAAAATGTGTGGAGCAAAATTATTTGGCCAGGGAACAGGGCTGGGCTGGGATTGCTGAGAGATAAGTATTAATGTGAGGCAGGCACAAAGGGTGTTAATGAGAGTCAAAGAAGCTTTGGCCCAGAAAAACTAATATGCGTTGGTGATTGGTGCCTGGTGATAGTTCACCAGTGTTTTATAAGCTTCTGCTATATATATAGATTCCACGTGGCTGCTAGGATTATGCTGGCCCTCATATGATCCATCAAATGCCCATATAAGATTAACAGGCCTCCTGGGATATATCTGCACTGCACGAATAAATAAAATCTTTAGAGTTTTACTCCTTTTTTTTTTATATCCGGAACTTTTGCTATTAGCAACGCTGAGGTTAAGTACAGTGTAGTTGAGAGCTAACAGTGCTTAACTTGCTGCTGTGTATAGAGAAAGTGAGACACTGAAAATGGCGTTTCGCACCACTGCAAAAGAGGCTCTTAGCAGCTTGTCACTCCCTACTCAAGTTTTGATTGCCACCAAGGATATGTGTCACAGAGTATGTGACTATTTTAAGTGTAGATTGCTTAGGGCTGTATGGGAAAAGGTCAGAGTGTGTCTAGCCGTTACTCACTGTGAGTAGAGGTGATGAAGAGCTGGCTCAGGTTGGGTTGCTGGTCCGGTGTCTCGAGTGCAGCACTGCTTGTTATTATATCTCCTTAGCAGAGCTCCGGAGCGGATCCCCGACCCTCCGGAGCTAGTGGTGATGAGCCGCAGCCGATGCTGCACTAGGCAGAAGACACCTGTGTGGACAAAGGTAATGAAGAGCCGACTCGGATGGGACTGTCAGCCCGGCGTCTCAAGTGCAGTTCTACTTGTTGCTGTAACACCACGGCAAGGCTCCGGAGCGGATCCCCAACCCTCCGGAGCTCGTGGTGATGTGCCGCTGCAAACGATGTATTAGGCAGATGATCCGGTATAGGGATTGTTCCTCGAGGCTTGTAGCGCACTTAGTTAGTCCGCCAG
The DNA here is from genome assembly GCF_027579735.1 of Bombina bombina. Taxonomy (NCBI): domain Eukaryota; kingdom Metazoa; phylum Chordata; class Amphibia; order Anura; family Bombinatoridae; genus Bombina; species Bombina bombina. The sequence continues at coordinate 597,982,516 of NC_069504.1, forward strand.
TCTCCTGAATACAGCTCTGCTCGCTTCTGTGTGCTGCACCGGATTGATGTAAGATTCCTGTAATCGATAGTCCCAGTGAAAGTAAAGTTCTAGCACTATCTTTGAAAATCCAAATCTACCAATGTAGGTAGTTTTTGTCGTTTTTTTTTTTATAAAAAGCAGGAGCTCAGTGAAATGGCGTCTGCCTTGTATGATAGTTAGCTCCGCCCCCATTTTGTAATTATTTTAACTAGGTAACTATTAAATAGTTATTAACTATTTAATAGCTATTGTAACTGGTTAAAATAATTACAAAGTTGCCTGTAAAATAAATATTAATCCTAAAATAGCTACAATATAATTATAATTTATATTGTAGCTATATTAGGGTTTATTTTACAGGTAAGTATTTAGCTTTAAATAGGAATAATTTATTTAATAAGAGTTTATTTATTTCGTTAGATTTAAATTATATTTAATTTAGGGGGTGTTAGGGTTAAAGTTAGACTTAGCTTTAGGGGTTAATAAATTTATTAGAGTAGCGGTGAGCTCCTGTCGGCAGATTAGGGGTTAATACTTGAAGTTAGGTGTCGGCAATGTTAGGGAGGGCAGATTAGGGGTTAATACTATTTATTATAGGGTTATTGAGGCTGGAGTGAGGCGGATTAGGGGTTAATACATTTATTATAGTAGCGCTCAGGTCCGGTCGGCAGATTAGGGGTTAATAAGTGTAGTTAGGTGGAGGCGACGTTGGGGGCGGCAGATTAGGGGTTAATAAATATAATATAGGGGTCGGCGATGTTAGGGCAGCAGATTAGGGGTACATAGGGATAATGTAGGTGGCGGGGGTGTACGGAGCGGCAGATTAGGGGTTAAAAATAATATGTAGGGGTCAGCGATAGCGGGGTCGGCAGATTAGGGGTTAATAAGTGTAAGGTTAGGGGTGTTTAGACTCGGCGTACATGTTAGAGTGTTAGGTGCAGACGTAGGAAGTGTTTCCCCATAGGAAACAATGGGGCTGCATTAGGAGCTGAACGCGGCTTTTTTGCAGGTGTTAGGTTTTTTTTCAGCTCAAACAGCCCCATTGTTTTCTATGGGGGAATCGTGCATGAGCACGTTTTTTAAGCTGGCCGCGTCCGTAAGCACCGCTGGTACCGAGAGTTGCAGTGGCGTTAAATTATGCTCTACGCTCCCTTTTTGGAGCCGAACGCACTGAAAACCCAGCCATTCTGTGAACTCTAAATACCAGCGGTATTTAAAGGTGCGGGGGGGAAAAAGCATGCGTAGCTAACGCACCCCTTTGGTCGCCAAACTCTAAATCTAGCCGAGTGTTATCTATATGGCCCACGTGCACTTTCTGTCTCTTTGTGTTGAAAAGAGATTTAAAAAGCATGCGATAAGAGGCAGCCCTCAAAGGCTTAGAAATTAGCATATGAGCCTACCTATGTTTAGTTTAAACTAAGAATACCAAGAGAAAAAAGCAAATTTGATGATAAAAGTAAATTGGAAAGTTGATTAAAATTAAAAGTCCTATCTGGATAATGAAAGTTTAATTTATACTAGACTGTCCCTTTAAATACAATTAACTAAATTACAAAACAAAATAAACACTAAAATACAAAAAATAAAAAAGAAATGATAAATAGCCATATCAAAATAAAAAAGCCCCCCAAAAATAAAAAAACCCTAGCCTAAACTAAACTGCCAATATCCCTTTAAAGGGACTTTTGCTGGGCATTGCCCCAAAGAAATCAGCTCTTTTACCTGTAAAAAAAAATACAAACAACCCCCCCAACAGTAAAACCCACCACCCACACAACCAAACCCCCCAAATAAAATCCTATCTAAAAAACCTAAGCTCCCCATTGCCCTGAAAAGGGCATTTGGATGGGCATTGTCCTTAAAAGGGCATTTAGCTCTTTTTCGGTGCCCAAACCCCTAATCTAAAAATAAAACCCACCCAATAAACCCTTAATAAAACCTAACACTAACCCCTAAAGATCCACTTACAGTTTTTGAAGACCGGACAACCATCCTCATCAAGCCGGGAGATGTCGTCATCCAAGCGGCAAGAAGACGTCCTCCAGACAGGCAGAAGTCTTCATCCAGACGGCATCTTCTATCTTCATCCTTCCGACGTGGAGCAGGTCCAACTTAAAGACATCCGGCGCGGAGCATCCTCTTTATATGGTCCCATATGGTTCATATGATAATTTCTTTTTTATTTTGTGTAATGTAGTCTTATTTTTTTTTGTAATTTAGTTAATTGTATTTAATTAATGTAATTGATTAAATTTTTGTGTAATGTTAGGTGTTAGTTCAACTCAGGTTAGGTTTTATTTTACAGGTAAATTTGTATTTATTTTAACTAGATAGTAAATAGTTAGTAACTATTTACTAACTAGTCTACCTAGTTAAAATAAATACAAACTTAGCTGTGAAATAAAAATAAAACCTAAGATAGCTACAATGTAACAGTTATATTGTATCTAGCTTAGGGTTTATTTTACAGGTAAGTATTTAGTTTTAAATAGGAATTATTAAATTAATGATAGTAATTTTTATTGAGATTTATTTTAATTATATTAAAGTTAGGGGTGTTAGGGTTAGGTTTAGGGGTTAATAACTTTAGTATAGTGGCGGCGGTGACATTGGGGATGGCAGATTAGGGGTCAATAATATTTAAATAGTGTTTGTGATGCGGGAGTGTGCGGCAATTTAGGGGTTAATATGTTTATTATAGTGGCAGCAATGTCCGGAGCGGCAGATTAGGGGTTAATATTTTTATTATAGTGTTTGCGATGCGGGAGGGCCTCGGTTTAGGGGTTAATAGGTATATACTTCAGGAAAGTTTTCTTCTGTGAAAAGCACACTGGTCTAAAAGAGGCTGCTTCCGGGTGGTAAATCGCCATAGAACAAGCCACTGAGCTGTTGTTCGTTCCTGGTAGAGCGCTTCTCTCTTTGTATGTTAATAGGTAGTTTATGGGTGTTTAGTGTACTTTATAACACTTTAGATATGAATTTTATGCTACAGCTTTGTAGCACAAAACCCATAACTACTGACTTTAGATGGAGGCATGAATCTTGACGGTATAGGCTGTACCGCTCACTTTTTGGCCTCCCAGGCAAAACTCGTAATACCGGCGCTATAGAAGTCCCATTGAAAAAGGACTTTTTGAAAGATGCCGTAGTTACGTTGCGTTACTGCTAAAAAAATGTGCGGTACAGCTATACCTACAAGACTCGTAATAGTAGCAGAAGTGAAAAAGCAGCATTATGAACCATAACGCAAAACTCGTAATCTAGCCGTAGATTAGTTATTGCGGTGGGGGATTGCGGTTGACAGGTAGATAGATATTGCACATGCGTTAGGTGTTAGTTTATTTTTTAAGTTTCGGGAGTTACGGTGCTCCCATACTCAGCGCAAGGCCTGCTGCGGCTGCCTTTGTGTGACGAGGTGAAAATGGAGTAAGATTTCTCCATTTTCGCCACGTAAGTCCTTGAGCTGCATATTGGATACGGATTTGCGACGCGTTCCCATGTTAGCTTATGGGAGTAAAAATTGCGGGTGAAATATACGTGCCACATTTATATGCGGTGCTGTATATTGGATACCAAAACCGCACAAAAAACGGCGTTGCTGGCTTTTACGGGCGACGCTGCATATGTAATAGGGCCCTACATTTGTTTGTACTTAAAACATGCACAAAATGAGCTATGCATCTTTTTGTATGTTTTGGACATGTCAGACTGATCATCGTGAACATCTACTTAAAATACAAAATTCCTTGAGCGAAACTTGAACATGCGAAAATCAGTTCAGCAACAAAATGCTTTTTCCCTACCTTATTATATAACCTATCAACAATGTTTATTTTATTTTTTTCCATTTTATAATGACATTGCTTAGAGAAATAGACTCTTAATCAATCATAAATGCAGGCTATACTTGTTAACAAATAAGTTATCTATGCAAAGTATCTTCAATAGAGATTTGTTTAAGCCACAAGCAAAAACATACAGTATTTCCCCAATTAGCTCTTAAAGTTGTACATTCCCTACTTTAAAGCTAGGGTTATTAACTATAAAATGCTTTATGCTTTCTCTAACTAAGCTGATTTTTAATCTTGCACAGTCTGTTCAGTGTGCCTGGCTGAAGCCCAAAGCCAGAATTAAATATACTAAACTGAATTAGAAATACAGGATCAGCATAACTTCTAAAATCAATATTGACTGCGGACGGGCATAACTTGTAAATTCTGTTTCAGTTATGCTTACGTCTTAATAACTCACAAACTACTGAACTGATTTGACTTATTTTTAATGGTTTATAGCAATTCCAATTACGCAATAAAGGGCTAGATTACAAGTGGCGCACTGTTGTGCGAGAGCAATAAAGGGTATATTGCGACTTTTTGGCGTCAGAAGTAGTGCGCTTATTACGAGTTAAAAGTAAATGCATTTGCTTGAGCGCAATTGAATTTAACGCTCTGGTTACCTGTTACACGAGACAAAAAAGTTGCACAAAACACTTCAAAAATACATGTAAAAATAACAATTACTTTCATAACAGGTCTAATAAAAATTACTTTTACAAAATATGCATAAAAAAAGTTATAAGTGCTCAAAGATATGAGGTATCAGGTGTTAGAGAAAAAAAGGCAGGCAATGGGCTTTAACATAGAGATACATACATATACATGTCTAAAAATGTATATGTATGCATAGATATATGTATATATCTGTGTACATATGTATTCATGTGTTTGTTTTTACTGTATACTTACTGTACATATTTCACATTCCAATGTTCTTCACATAAAGGAAAATGTCCTTTTATTCTTAAATATATATATAAATTTATGATCAGCCTGAGGAAACAAAAACAAGTGTTTATTAAACACATAGATAAAATACAGCGATGCGTTTCTCAGTAATGTTACTGTTTAATAAACACTTGTTTTTAAGTTTTCCAAAGTTACTTGCTATTTTTGATCCACTTTTTTTATTCACAATAACAAACCTTTTTTGTGGTTGTTAACCACATCCTAAACTCTGCAAGCAAGCTGAAAGATACACCATACACCTGGTCATACACCTGGTTTCACTTGATCGTGGAGGAGAGCTTGCCAGACAGCTCAGAGGCTCTGGCCTGCCTAGTCTGCACTACGTTACAGTGCTAGACCACAAGTGAGTGTATTTTACCCACCTATTAGCAAAATATTTTTATTCATACAGTATTATGCTATGTGGGGATTGTCTCTTTTATAGAGCACACATCAGAGTGAAACACACCCCTTTGCAGTTGTTCCTGTCAAAGTTTACCGGACAACTCAGAGGATCCGGTCTGCTTAGTTTGCACTACATTACAGTGCTTGAATACATGTGAGTGTATTTGATTCAAAATTGTATATCTAGCATATATTTGCAGAATCACGCTATGTTGGCGCCTTCTCCCTTTTCTATAGATATATCTAACGGTTATAGGGTGTACCGCTCACTTTTTGGCCTCCCAGGCAAACTTGTAATACCGGCGCTATGGGAGTCCCATTGAAAAATAACTAGTGCGGTACTGAAGTTGCGTGACAGCCAAAAAGGTGTGCGGTACACCTATACCTACAAGACTTGTAATAGCGGCGTTAGGGAAAAAGCAGCGTTATGAAGCATAACGCTGCTTTTTCACTCATAACGTCAAACTCGTAATCTAGTTGTTAGTATAAATATTTGCTTCTTATTAATAGAACAGATATTTTATTAATGTGGAGAGATGGACCGTAGGATATATTTTCCTTTGTTTATCAGATAAACAATACCTTGGGGGGAGAGAGTAGTAGTATGAGGGTAATTTCTGAATATAAATATATGTAAAGCAAGCAACTGAAGCAATGGATATTAAAATGAGCAGGAGTTATAGGGTATCCAACCTAGACTAGAGGAATTAACTGGTCAATCGATTCTGCACAAATGTACATAACATAAGAGCTTAGCAGATATAAAGATTAAGTAGTCTACCTATTTTAGTCAATCGACGTTAAACTGTAGTGGTTAATGCTCACTTAAAGTTGTAGGCTATAATATGGGAATAATAATATCAACGACATATACATTCATATACAGTATTAGCATTAGTCAAATAGGTGCAGAGACACTGAGAATAAAACATAGTGAATTTATGATTTTAGAGAATCCCTTAGCATTTTAGGTTAACTTCAGTGCGACAGCTGACTTCAGAGAAGATAAAATAACTTGTATATAAATAGCAGTCTGAGGCGTCATATATCTCTGTTGTCAGCAGTAGTTTCAAATACTAGAGGATGTTGTACTATAAAGATAGCCGGATAAAGTGACACATCAGAGAAGTAATATTTGTACTGTCCGGTATTATTAAGCATCCTACCCAATGCCAGTAGTCTCATGCTCTTGCCCCATGAACATTATATAAGGTGCTTTTTGATCCTGCAGAAATAATCCATCAATCTCACGGGAGCAAAGATCTGTTGGAATGACCGAGGTGTTGAATTCCTTTGGGTCTGGTATAAGCATAGCGATCCCCACATTAGGGACCATCCGGTCACACCAATGCTGATATGTAGCCAAGCAGCTAGGGCCCATCACTGCCGGCCTCTTCCCAGTAACCACGTTTGCTGGATTATCCCTTGAATCTCTTTTGGAAGCTACTGCATCTTCTGTTAGGTGGCTTAAGCGGATATTGATCCGGCCTCTGAGATTGGTCGTGTCCCACGAGGCATGTTCTATCTCCGATAGCTCAATATTCTCTGCTGTTTGGCTTTGGTGTGCCTCAGGCAGCAGCATCCCTAGATTCTGACACAGCTCCCCTGGGTTTAAGTTCTGCAGTAAAGTGTCCCAATCATTAAGCACTGCCGCTTCAAAATCATCCAAAAGGGCATGTAACATTTGTGAGACATTCATCTTGATAGCTTGTAGCTCAATCCTCTGGGATTAGTGTATAATAGTCCCAAATCTATTAGGCTCTAGTATCCAGCCAAAGCACTTCACTGCGGGGAAGACCTCTTAATAGTCATTAGTTGCAGTCAAAGAACATAGAACAGGGAAGGTTTTGAAGAATATGCTCCAATAGTACTATTGCTATGTGCCCACTTCTATGAAGTTGGCAAAATAGCACTTAAAATATTGAATAAAGTAAGGAGCTCTTCTAACCCACCTCCTGTCGCTTCGGCCTCAAGCTCCGCCCCCAAAGTTTAGAATACTTAAAGAGATGGTAAATCCAAATGTATAACAAATGGTAGGATTTACAATTACTAACAATAAACATTAGTTTCAGTTATCACTTACTAAAAAAAATGCTGTTAAACTCTGTGCGGCAAGTATATCACTACAGCGCTCTTGTTTTCACCTCTAGCTGTGCTAGGATGTCAGTTGATACACATGGCTATTAGTTTAGTGGTGGAAACATCACCTCATTGAAGAAGAGCGCTGTGCCGTGGACGGCTGGAGGCACTGAGTTAGCGACATACTTGCTGCATAGATAGGTTGAGTTTAACAACGTTTTTTTAGTAAATGATGACAGAAACTAATGTTTATTTTTAGTGATGGTAAATCCTAGCATTTGTTATACAATTGGATTTACCATCACTTTATGTAGGTTGCAATAACAAAGTCCAATGGACACTGGTTCTTAAATTATGCAGTAAAGGGTAAGGCTATCATAGAATACCTGGTAGGTACAGCAGGCACAGCTGGTAAGAGGAAAGCAGACATAGGATTCTCAGCAGGCACAGGATACCCAGCGGGTATTGTTGATTAAACTGTCACAGGTTACCAAGTAGGTACAGTAGAAAAAAAAAATATGTTTTGAGGACCGCTATCGCTGGTATAGTAGACACAGAATTCTCAGCAGACACAGGATACCCAGTAGGTACTGATGGTGAGACTGTCATAGGATACCAGATAGGTACAGCAGGAACAGCTGGCTTTTGGAAAGATGTCACTGGTATAGTAGACATAGATTTCTCGGTAGGCACAGGTATCAGGCAAGTTTGCTTGGCTTTCAGGAACCAGGTGAGCATACTCAGGTGCATGGCAAGCATGCTTGGTCTCTGGAACAAGGTGAGCATACACAGGTATCAGGTAAATATGCATGGTCTTTGGAACAAGGTGACCATACGCAGGTACAAGGCAAGTATGCTTTATCTCTGAAACAAGGTGAGCATGCAGGGGTATCAGGTAATATGCTTAGGCTTACAGAACCAGGAACAAGGTAGAAAGGCTCCTCAGGTAAGCATCTTACAGTTGTAGACTTCTGACCTATACAAGAACCAAAATAGTGAACAAACAAACAGGACTTTGTCTGAAATTTAGCAGCTAGAAGAAAAAAATTAAAGTGAAGGTAAAGTTATCGTCTTTTGAAGCCTACTTATCATTTCTCAATATGTCCTTAATCTAGTCGCTAAGTTTTTTTAATATTACTCATTTCATTTGCCCAATAAAATATATATAAAATTTCCTACCGTTTGTCTCCCGACGCCTCCCCAGCCCTACTTCCTACTTCTTCAAGTTTTGGCGTCTTCACCGGTCCCACCCGCTCTTTACTTTTCTCAAATGCGCGTTCACGAATAGGATTTAAAATGTGTATGCGCTATTTGCTGATGCACAAATACGCTAATTGCAGATACTAATAACCGTCCGTAAGAAGCCGATGATGTAGGACAAGGATTCCTAAGAGTAAGTAATACGCATGTGCGAAACATGCGCATGCTTATCAAGCTGAAGAAATTTGTTAGCACGCATGCCTAGATGAATAAAGGGGCGGATGATGTTGAATGACGGTTGCCTAATGGCCAGAATTTCAATAGGATTAAAAAAATAAAAAATAAATCAGGAGTAAAAAAAAAATTATACGGATTGAATTTGGGGACAAATCGAAAAGGCTTTATAAAAGTGATAACTTGATTGATATGAAAGTATATATTAATTGATGAATGAAACTTACATTGATTTTATAAACAGAATACTATTCTTGATCGACATTAAGCTAACTTTACCATCACTTTAATGCTCTAACAAAATCAAGGTTGAGCAGAAGCCTTTCCTTAGAGTTATAAGTATCCGGACACAAAAAAGGAAACAGAATTTCCTGAGGAAGAAAAAACATACTGCACGAGATAATTCAGAGACTCTTTTAGCGCAGTAATGACTAGAAGAAAGGACTTTCCCAAATTCAAATTCCAAGGAGGAGAGATAGGTCTCACAATTGGCCTAATCCTCACCAACGCCTAGACCAAAGTCAAAACGTCCGTAAATTTGGCTAATTTTTTGATAAAAAAAACAGAAAAACAGAATTAATGTCCTTTAAGGAGCTAGCGGACAATCCTTTGTAAAGACCATCTTAAAGACACTAAAGAATTGGAGGAATCCTAAAGGATGCCAGGAAAACCCACTGGAAGAACACCATTTGAAGAATTCTTTCCAAATCGTGTGATAGATCTTTGGGACATAAATTTCCTAGCTAGAAACAGAGAGACATTTACAGAGACTGAGAAAACTCTATGTTTCAGATTAGATGATAACCTCCACGCCGATAACTCAGAGAGTTGAGATCCGGGTGGAAAATAAGTCCTGGAGACAAGAGGACTTGTCGCTAAGGAAGAAACAATGGAGGAAAAATGGACATCTGAACATAATCCCCATAGCTTGCCCATGTGGGGTGAACAGGAGTTATCAGGATCACTGATGCAGACTCCTTTCTGATTCAACTATAATACTTGGAAGAAGGACAAAAGGAGGAAACAATAGGCTAGCCAAAAGTTACATTGACACACTAAGGCTCTATCATTTGAACCTGTGGATCCCTGAATCTGGCACGGGAAGCTGGCAGTTTGTGCTGCAAAAGATAAGCTATCAGATCTACAGCCGGCAGGCCCCATTTCGCAACTGTGGCAAAAGTGAGTGAAGATCTCCTGGAGAAGAGACCACATTTCTGGATAAACAGACTAAAGGCAGAGATAATCCATTCCCATGCTGACAGGGCGCATTGTTTTTTTCTACCCAGGACACAACCCGGAACACTTACTGCATCTCAAGAGGACTGCGGAAGCAATTCTCCTTCTTGAGAAGGGGTCAGAACTGAAGAGCTCGAAGATTTGCTCAGCGTTCCATATGTTTATAGGTAACCCTGCCTCCAGAGGTAACATACTCCTTGTGCCCTTCGAGACCCCCAGACAGCACCCAGGCCCAGAAGGCTGGGCTGATGTGGACTAAGTAGCCCAAGAAAAAGGGCAAAATGTGCATATATATGACGATACGGCAAAAAGAAAAGTTATATCACTTAAAGAAATTTTTTAGGAAAAATGGCAACGACAGGTAAAGGCATTTAAACCATGCACAATAATAATCCTAAAATGCTAAGGACATAAACTATGCATTTTTGAGCTAAAAGAAGCTTCAGAAATGCACAGAAAAACATATAATATTGCAGAGTAAGCACCACAGCGTATAATATGGGGAATAATGTTTTTTTTATTTATTGATAATACATAAGTATATAAACATTTACCAAGTATATTGTAATACATACCGTGCATTCAGAATATGCTACTTATTCTGTAATGAGAACAGAATTTACATTATATATATATATATATATATATATATATATATATACTGTATATATATATATATATAAAAATAAAAATATATACATACATGTATAAATTCCCACATATAAAATAAAAGTGCGTGCTCCATAGTACATGCAGATAATTGTGTACTGAAATACAATGCAAACTTGAGTCTAAGGGGTAGATTTATTATAGTGCGAGCGGACATGATGCAATGTAGCGTATCATGTCTGTTGCACATCGATAAATGCCGACAGCATACGCTGTCGGAATTTATCATTGCACAAGCAGTTCTAGTGAACTGCTGGTGCAATGCCGCCCCCTGCAGATTTGCAGCCAATTGGCCGCTAGCAGGGGGTGACAATCAACCCAATCATATTCGAATGGGTTGATTTCTGTCTGCGGCCTCAGATCAGGCGGACAAGTTATGGAGCAGCGGTCTTTAGATTTTAAATTGGATTAATCTGAACATGGGTGGAAGAAACTTGCATTCATACTGGGATACTGACTGATTCCCATATTTGTGTTTGCGCTTACTTGGTTTGGGAATAACTGCCAAATATTCAGCCATAGCCCTGTGCAAATTGATTTTAAATTCAGGGGTAAAATCAGTGGTGGTCCCCTGCGTAACATATACAGAAGCAGGGCAGAGACCCCAAGCAGAGATAATGGCTGGTGACGGATTAGTATGTAAAATGTGAGGTGCACAACTATTATATAGCTGATTAACCAGACAAACTGGAACAGTTTTGCAAAGTAAACAGAGGTACTTCACAGAGGTATGATCTGTAGATCTCCCTTATAATGGTTCTGACATGTTAGACTTATAACAATGTGAATCTTGAAAACTCCAAGGCTAGATTACAAGTGAGGCGCAAACTGTTTTGCACAAGCAATATCATCTTTAGGCAAGCCATTTTAATTGTGCTGATATTACAAGTTGAGGGAAATTGCGACTGAGCTAGCGCAATGGTAATTAAGTTTCAATCCTTACCGCTATCTCAGAGCTGTGGTTAAAAAAAGTTTTTTTCGACTTTTTTTCTCCATTGATTTCTGTTGGAGAGTAAATGCACGCGCACGCAAAAAGTTAAGTAAGGATTTTTGCGCTTGCACAAAATACGTTTTTTTTGGAACTTGTAATATGAACGCACCCAACTAGTGCAAAACTCTAGTGGAGTTTTCGTGATCGTGGGAAAAAATACTGTGCCACTTGTAATCCTGAGACACAAATAAACGAGAGAGACAATGAGAGAAATTGTGAAAATGCACTAAAGTGATGAAAAGCTAAACTGAGCTCACCCACACTCCAGCAGCTCTTATATGGATACTGACCCCCTCAGAAAAACAATGTTTTGCAGGCAGGGACAAGGAAAAATTCAGCAAAGCAGTTTCCAGAGACAGAGCAGGAGAAAGAGCGCCAACGGGAAGGGTCAGAGCACAATCCCAGGCCCTCAGCAGGCCTAAAATAAAAAATACACAAAAACTGTAAAAAATAAAAAGCAAATAACACCTCACACAATCTTTCCTTCCTGTTTCCCTCCCAACCGCTGTGGTTCTTAGGGGGAACGCTCGTTATTTTTAGTTTTCGCGTTCCATTGAAGTCTATGAGGCCGAATTATCATTGTACGAGCGGACATGATCTGATATTGCGGATCATGTCCGCTGCACATCGATAAATGCCAACAGCATACGCTCTCGGCATTTATCATTGCACCAGCAGTTCTAGTGAACTGCTTGTGCAATACCGCACCCTGCAGATTTGCGGCCGCTAGCAGGGGGTGTCAATCAACAGGATCGTATTCGATCGAGTTGATTTCTGTCCATTTCTGTCCGCCGCCTCAGAGCAGGCAGACAGGTTATGGAGCAGCTGTCTTTAGACCGCTGTTTCATAACTTGTGTTTCTGGCGAGCCTGAAGGCTCACGAGAAACACCGGGCATCGAGCTCCGTACGGAGCTTGATAAATATGCCCCTATTGGGGAATATGTTAAAGTGTTTGCAATATTCTTAGTTGTACTTTTTGCGTGCAACGGTTAAAGGGACACTAAAGCCAATTTTTTTCTTTAATTATTCAGATAGAGCATGCAATTTTAAGCAACTTTCTAATTTACTCGTATTATCAATTTTTCTTCATTATCTTGCTATCTTTATTTAAAAAGCATTAATGTAAAGCTTAGGAGCCGGCTCAATCGGAAGCGCTTCACTCGCAATCTAGCCCAAAATGCCAAAAAACAGCCACAATCAGATATAACTGTTTACGTGTATAACAAAGAATGTTTTTTAGCTCACAGAAACAGTCTATTCCAGAATTGTTATTGTTTAAAAAGATCTATAATCCCTTTACCAATTCCCCAGTTTTGCATAACCAACACAGTTATATTACTAACATTTTACCTGTGTGATTTCCTTGTATCTAAGCCTCTGCAGACTGCTCCCTTATTTCACTTCTTTTAAGAGACTTGCATTTTAGCCAATTAGTGTCCTCTCATAAGTAACTCCACTGCCGTGAGCACAATATTATCTATATGGCACACATGAACTAACGCCCTCTAACTGTAAAAAAACTGTCAAATGCATTTAGATAAGATGCGGTCTTCAAGGGCTTAGAAATTAGCATATGAGCCTACCTAGGTTTAGCTTTCAACTAAGAATACCAAGAGAACAAAGCAAACTTGATGAATGAATTGGAAAGTTGTTTATTGCACGCTCCATCTGAATCATGAAAGTTTAATTTTGACTGTCCGTTTAAACATTACTTACAGTGCAGATTAAAAAGCTATGTTTAATAACTACAGCCTTGTCCATCCCACCTGTTATCTTGTGCACAGCTGACATTTAGGTTCTTCCTCTCAGAAGCTCAATTCAACAGCAGAATGTGACAGTTCTGTGGAGGCCTACCTAGTAACCAAGCCTGGGCGTATTGTTTTTATTTACCGCCCTCATTCAATACTGAAATAAATGCTTGACAGGAATTTGTATTTGTCCAAGAAATATACTGCCAGTCTGTTTTCTTTCTAGAAGCATTTCCAGAGGCTACACCCTCTCTAAATAGTCCTCAAACAGAGTCTGCTATGGATACCGTAACTTCTTGTTATTACTCTTATCTGAAATAAGGCAAGTATACTCCTAGCTGTGTCTGACCTCCCAACAGGGCCCGGCTAACCCCTATCCCAAAATGTTACTTGCCTCTCATTTATTGCTGGATAGAACCAACACTGAACATCTCTCATTTAAGCAGATTAACAAGGTGAACACTCTGTTAAAGTGAAAGTAAACCCCAAAAATGTTATTTAAAAAAAAAAAAATAGATTATCTCTTTATTTACCAATCCCCAGTTTTGCATAACCAACACTGTTATATAAATATACTTTTTACCTCTGTAGTTACCTTGTATCTAAGCTTCTGCTGACTGCCTCCTTATCTTAGATCTTTTGACAGTCTCGCATTTCAGGCAAATAGTGCTGATTCTTAAATAACCGTGTTTGTGAGCACAATGTTATCTATATGAAACACATGAACTAACGCCCTCTAGCTGTGCAAACCTGTCAAATGCATTAAGATAAGAGGTGGCCTTCAAGGGCTTAGAAATTAGCATATGAGCCTACCTAAGTTTAGCTTTCAACTAAAAATAACAAGAGAACACAGTATATTTGATGATAAAAGTAAATTAGAAAGTTGTTTAGAATTACATGCCATATCTGAATCATGATAGTTTAATTTGGACTTTACTATCCCTTTAAATAGTTGTAATTACAATATTTTTCATTTGGGTTTTGAATATGTTCTTTTTTCTAAAAAATTGAAAAATAAACATTTAACAATTAACTAAGACTTCCGTTTGCTATATGTTAGGAAAATAAACATTTTCAATATTTGTTATAACCATCATTTGCCTCAATGACAGCTTTAATTATGTCTGGCATTAAATCTACAAATTTGTGCACAATGTTACAGTTCACATTATTCCAGCACTCCTTTAGAATCTCCCAGTGTCTAGCAATGTCACAATGTGCCTTGCTATTTCCATTTTTAAATATTCCAAAAGATGTTCTGAGGTTCATGTCCAGTGATTGTAGAGGGAAAGTCATGCAAATTATCCTTCTTTGCTCTTCTTACTTAGTGCATCTTTGATGTGTGTTCAAGATCATTGCTCTGCTGGAAAATGAATCATCTTCCACACAATTTTAAGCCAGAAACAATAACTTGCCTCTCCAGAACAGCCAAAGCATCACCACACCTGCATATTTCCTGCATTATACAAATATCCTCTCATGCTGCCGTCACCTTATATAAACTATGCAACTACAACCAAAAATGTTAGGTTTTGATTTGTTAGGAAACAGGGCCTTTTCCAGTCATCAGCTGTGAAAAATCTTAATTGTTTGGAGCATTATAAAGATTTAAAGCACAGTTTTCAAAAAGTCTCCAAGCTGAAGAGAAATTATAGTGCCTACGTCACAGAACTCACTAAACTCCTTGCACTTTTTACGTAGGCACCACATCACACAGTACTTTGTACAGTGTACAGTATACCAGCACGGAAGCGCAGGTCGCGGTCCCACTGTCAGCTTTGACAGTGAGAGCTGCAACCTGGGGGGATGAAGGCATCTGCCTTCTTATGGTAAGGGAACACTAATCATGGAGGCTTACAGAGCTGTTGGTGGGGGGAGGGAGCCATACAAAAAAATAAAAAAAATATTATTTTTTTTAAAAAAAGCCCTAAAGTGCATAGTGGCAGACTGACTTCCAGCACATAAGATGATGGTGACCTGTGTATGTGTGTGTGGGGGGGGAGGGAGGTGATGGCTGTTTGGGAGGTATCAGGAGGGAGGTTAACCCTACACTACAGCAAAATTTACCTGTAACAGCTAACTGATTAACCCCTTCGCTGCCAGAATTTCCCATGTGGTATGCAGCTGAAATTAGAGGCCTTCTAATTACCAAAAAACAATGGCAAAGCCATGCATATCTGATATTTCTGAACAAAGAGGATCCCAGAGAAGCTTTTACAACAATTTGTCTTATGACTGCTGTAGTTGCATGTAAATAATTTTAGTGAGAAACCCAAAGTTTGCGAAAAGTTAACAATTTTTATTTTATATATGATCGCATTTGATGGCCAAATGATTACAGGAAATATAGCAAAATAGGCATATTTCAATACCTTTCTTTGGTTGTTTACTTTAAAAATATATCTAGCTGTGGGGGTCAGTTTTGAGAATTTGGGCAGTTCTGCTATACCAAATAGGCAGTTCTGCTAACCCCATTGCATCATTTTAGACATAGCTGCAGATAAATACTTAACCAGTTAGAGAGCTACAGGTTTTTGTGGAATGTGATTTTTGTATTCCTTGTTTTGCATATGCCCAGGGTGAATACATAAGTCTGTGAATCTTGACTTGTTCCCAGTTTGTTTGATTAAGAGCTTGCATTTCTGTGTGTGACTGCGTTTGTGTGGCTGTATTAGGGACCCAGGTTTTTGGAAGAGACCTTGACATGGTACAAGGGCTTGTCCCATTTGGCCAAATGCGGTAACTGACTCTTCCAGTTTTGCTTAAAGGCGTATATTTATTATTGTGCGAGCGGACATGATACGATGTAGCGTATCATGTCCGCCGCACATCAATAAATGCCGACAGCGTACGCTGTCGGCATTTATCATTGCACCAGCAGTTCTTGTGAACTAAAGCAGTAAAAAGGTTGTAATGCTCACTTCACAACATTTATCTTCACAAGCTTATAGTGCAACCTAGAAAAAAATATCTATATATACACAATAAAGAAGAGTAGATCTCACCAGATAAGTGAGGTATAAAAGTCTAGGTAATCAGCACCTATAAATCTATATCTAAGTTAGAAAAAAGGAAGATACAAAAGATTTATTCACAAAAATATATAACATATTTATTAGTAATACAATTAATATGAATGTTAAAATCATTAGAGTTAGGGGTCCCCCACATTATAATGTCAGCACAAGTAAATAACGAGGTTAGTAGAATAAACTTGTGGTGCACCACATGAGCCAAGCGTAGCAGTTAATGCCAGAATAGTTCTTCAGTATTGTCAGGGTGCCAGGAATCAGACTGAGACGAGAAGTGCAAAAATAATCACACCTTTTATTAATAACAAAAAATAATAAAAAGTCCACAAGCCATACATCAAGCCAGGAGTCTAAGCCACAGCTGGTAGTCAGACGAGCTGAGTCAGGAGTCAAAGCGAATAGTCAGACGAGCCGAGTCAGGATCCAAAGCAAGTAGTCAGACGAGCCAGAATCAGGAACAAGGAGAACAGCAGAGTCAGGAACAAGCCAGAGATCAGGAACCAAGAGGGACGTCAGACAGCCAGGTAATACACATGAACTGGAACACAGGAACTCACAAACAGGTCTGAGACAACGCAATGGCAAAGCATACTGAACAGAGGCCCTTTAAATAATAAGTGATGACATCACAATACTGAGACTGCAACCTGTCTCACACGGATGATGTACACCAGTCCGGCCATAAGAGGGCGTGCAGGAAATGAGCAGCATCAGACACTCTGCACCAGATTCAGTAAGAGGTGAGTAAAATGGCTGCTTGCAGCACATGGCAAACAAAGCAGGGAAAAAACCCTGACAAGTATAAGCTGAATGGGAAAAGGCAATTTAGAAAAGCATAAATGCATAAGCATTTAGCAAGCCAGGTATAAAGGCAATTGTACGGTCTTCACACAACCTGATATATCCTTGGACGGTCAAAGTCAGATACCCTCACCAAAGGCAGATTAATGATACACTCATAGAACCATAGGGATTGCACTTCCCGATAGAAAAAGATGGACTGCAGCCAGAGATTTCTCCGGTGCCACCGGTCACGTATATACTTGCGATATCCACATGCAACGTCCTTGTCCAGATAGATAAGGGAAGCCACATAGGGTAACTGCAATGAAAGGGGATCCCTAGACAGAGGTAAGTAGCGAAAAACCAATGCGTCCCTGTGCGCGTTTCACTCCGCTCTCTTGGTCACTTGTAGCTTCCTCCGGGTTGTGACGTAACCCTTTAGAGGTTGCCATTTATTGGATACAAATGTCTTGTGATATCCAAATGTGTAACACAGCAACTTCTGGAATATATAAAGAGCCATAACAGAGTCACGCTAAAGTGAACACTTATGCGATCTGAAAATTAGCCTTTTCTTCTTTATATTTTTGTAATCCAAAACAGCATCTCTTGGAACCATTTTACAGGGTGTCATCGATAAAAACAAACATATTGTACAATATTGTTATAAACAGTCTTATCAAATCGTATAGTTGCAACATCAAATGATTACATAAACAAAATGTTACTACATACATTTAAGAACACAGGCAAATTAATTGTATCCAAATATCAAAAATATTCTAATATAATATACATATAAACGGTCACAAACTACTGGGACTTCAACGGCAAAGCAACCGCTTGTTTTGGTACATATATAATACAGAATACGCATTTTTATAGATTATTTAGGTTAAAAAGGAGACGAACTCCAACTTTTCATTTAATCCATTAGGGGATAAGGTCTTAAGATTATACATCCATCTTGTTTCTTTTTGGAGGAGGATATTATCAATATTGCCTTCTCTTCTGTTAGTTTTTATAGATTCAATCCTAACAAAAGTTAGATCATCAATATTAGATCTGTGATATTATGCAAAATGCCTCCCAAATGGACTGTCAATATTAAAGTCTTTTATATCATCTCAGTGTTCTGTTATACATGAGCGGAATTCCCTATAGGTCTTTCCTACATAGAAAAGTGCACAAGCATGATAACAAATATATCACACATGTAGAGGAGCAATTAATAACAGGGGTCAAGAGATAGCAAGTGCCAATTACTATACAAAATAGATCTTATTTTCCTCCAATGGGAGTTAAACTTAGTAATGAACCTAATCTTTGTGTCAACAACATCATTATTAGGTTTTTTGTTCTGAAAAAGAAGATCCCTTTTCCCACCAACCTAAGTGTAGGCAGGCGTAGGGGGGTTCGCATGTGGCACCCATAGCGGTTCCATGTTTTTGTCTGTAGTATTTACCATTGAACAAAAAAATATTGTTGTCTAATACACATTGAAGCAGGTGAGTTACAAATTGAGTGTGTTTCTCGTACCCTGACCTCCTAGAGTCCAAAAAAGATTTGCTTGCCCTTATTCCCACTGAGTGCGGAATGGAAGAGTATAAAGACTCAACGTCTAAAGAGACTAGTAAGGTGTTATCTGTAACAGTTATACCATCCAGTTTTTTAATTACATCAGTGGAGTCTTGGACAAATGTCCTTAACTCAGTTACAAAAGACTGCAAGAAGAAGTCCACGTATCTGCTAACCCCCTCAGTGGGGCCTCCTATCCCTGAGATGATGGGTTGTCCCGGGGTTTCTGGAGTGATTTCTGGAGTTTAGGAATCCAATAAAAAAATAGGTGTTTGTAACTTTGTTCTTGACTAGTGATTAAATTTGATCTCCTAGCATCTTTCAAAAGAAACAGTAATTTATTATGTGATCTATTGAAATCCTTACTTGTCATTTGGGTATATTGGTTGATGTCAGAAAGTTGTCGCTTGGCTTCATCAATATAATAATTTTGATCAAGAATTACATTTCCGCCTTTATCGGCCGGCTTTAAGATCAACTTTTTATGGTTAATAAGATTATTTAAAGCTTTGAATTCTCCATAGGTTAAATTGTCATTGATAATACCAGTAGTTTGTGTCTGTGCAAATTGTTCGGAAACACTTTGCACAAATACAGATATGTTAGGGATTGCAGAGAAGGAGGGCATATACGTGGACTTCTTCCAAAAAATAGATCTCGGGCAGATGTCTACACATTCATCAGACTGCTCATAGGCCAGTGTTTCCAAATTATGTAGAGCTTCCCTGTCCTGCCCACAGGCCAGATCAATAGTTGTTCGTAGTGTCATTATTTTCTTTAATGCCAATTTACGGGCAAAGACGTGTAAATCCTTTGTGACTTCAAAAAGATCTAGTCTGTTGGAAGGACAGAAGCTAAGTCCCTTCTCTAGAGTTTAACATGGCCCTGATTGAGAGGAAAAGAGGATAAATTTACAATATTAGAAACCTGGTTCCCAGGAGGTTCCCCCAAAAGGGACATACTGTCTACTTCTAATTGTATCTCAGTCTGTTTCTGGTTATCATATAATGACCTTGGTAGCCTTTGTTTCTCCTCCCTCCCCCATCTCTTCTTTCCTGGGGTGGCCTTCGCGTGTTGCCACTTCCCCCCTCTTCTGGTCCAACCCCTAAAGGGTGTTGTTCCTGGTTAATAACTAATACTATATTATCAGAGTCAGAGTCAATATCAGAATTGTCAGTTACTGAGTCATAGTAATGCCTAGTATTAATTCTATTTCTATAAATATATACTTTATATCTTTTATAATAATTTTGGTCCCTTATTAGTTTTCATATTTTTCTCAATTTAATTTCACTTTGTAATTTTTCAATATATTTTTGGTCTCTTTATTTAATTTCTCAAAGGAGGAATCATTTTCATAGTTATGTAGTTTCTCATAGATGTTATCAAATTCCATTTTACAGCTTTCCAACTTTTTCTCATCCTCCGCTATCAGCCGCTAGCAGGGGGTGTCAATCAACCCAATCGTATTCGATTGGGTTGATTTCTGTCCGCTGCCTCAGAGCAGGTGGACAGATTATGGAGCAGCGGTCTTTAGACCGCTGCTTCATAACTTCTGTTTCCAGCGAGCCTGAAGGCTCTCCGGAAACACGGGGCATCAAGCTCCGTACAGAGCTTTATAAATTGACACCTTAATCTTAGCTGAGAGCTTGTGAGTGAGTGCTGGACTTTTTCTGTATGTTGTGTTGTCTGCTTTGTAATTTTCCCTATGAACCTGCACCTAGGCGGGCCCGGGGTTAACTGCCTGTGACTCTGGAAATAGTGTAGCTTCAAGAGAGTGCTATAGCACCAAAGGCTGAGCCTGTTTAGGGGTCATGGGATATGTACCCGGTCCGGTCTGAGAGTGCTGTCCCCTTTTCCTTGTTATGTATATATATATATATAACTTTTTTTTACAATAATTTCTTAAATCTGTGAATAGATACCTATTCGAAACCATCATCCCTTTTTATGCAACAACAATCTATCTATCTATCTATCTATCAATATATCTATCTATCTATCTATCTATCTATCTATCTATCTATATACATACACATGGTATCTGGTGGGGAATGAACCAATTGCATTCATTTGAAAGCACTAGTTTATAGTGGTGTTGTCATCATTGTTTATTTACAGCAATTGAGACTTACTTAGAATTCATATTATTGAACAATAATACAGCAAATTATCATTTTACATCTTATACATAAGTTTCACCTGGTACAACCACATGGTCATTTAGAGAAAAGACAAAAAACAAAACTTGCCTTTTAATTACCCCAGTTAACCTGCAATGGAATGATTAAACCATATTTATTTCAAATGTGAATTTATAGGTTATTATAGTCCTTGATCTGCAGAAATAAATATCTTAACAAATGTGTTTAGCCAATGTTTTGATTGGTTTATGATGAATTATCTATATGGGCGAGAGAAGAGAAGAGAGAGGGGAGGGAAAGACGAGGGAGAGAATGAAAGAGAAGAGTGAGAGAGGGGAGGGGGAGAGAAAGAGAGAGGAGAGGGTAAAGAGAATTGTATATTTGTTAATATTTTTTATGGCATAATTATACTGGATCCCCATATTAAACATCCATTTTAAATTGTTGTCTCGTATTCTTTTAACATATTTTCTTCTTTTTTAACGGAACAATTTTCATTATTTCTGCTGCAGTAGAAGGCCCTTCTACTATTGTGCATAAATATACTATTTGTTGTTTTTGCTGTTTATTTAATTTATTGCTGGTAGTCTTGACATAGCATCTGTATTTGCAAGTTTATCATGTAACCATTTCAATATCAATTTAATACCAAAAAAACTAATGCTAAAGCATAGTGCTGTAGATGTGCTGCTATTTTAGTCATCAAAGCGCCTTTTCATGGAATAAAAATAGTCAGCACTGGTTTGTGATATGTTATTAAAGTAAACACTCTTCAATAGACATATTGATGACATTTCCTTATAGACCGAACTACAGTTAAGGCTTCTTTGTCAATTTGTGAGGCATTTTACTCTGCAGATGTTAGCAATATTGAAGCAAATGCATCACAAGTAAGTGTTTTCTTTAAAACATAGAGCACTAACACTCAGGAATTACTTGATATTTGGATTCTATAAATGCTCTATTGTATTCTCTTTGCCAAATCCTTTAACTTTAGCTTGCAGCAAATTATGTAGAAGGAAACGTGTAAAATTAGAAGAATTAAATAGGAAATTATGAGAGCTGTTTAAAGGACTTAAAAGGAGATGAAACCCAATTTTCTTTATTTCATGATTTAGAAAGAACATGCATTTTTAAGCAACTTTCCAATTTACTTCTATCATCTAATTTGCTTCATTCTCTGTATATCCTTTGTTGAAAAGCATATATAAATAGGCTCAGTAGCTGCTGATTGCTGGCTGTACATAGATGCCTCGTGTGATTGCCTCTCCCATGTGCATTGCTATTTCTTCAGCAAAGGTTATCTAAAGAATGAAGCCAATTAGATAATAGAAGTAAATTGGAATGTTGTTTAAAAATTTTATTTTCTACCTGAATCATGAAATAAACATTTTGAGTTTCATATCCCTTTAAGTAAGATCTCAGATGTGTAGTATTTTCTAGGGTTGGTGTTTTTTTTATGCTGTCACTATGTTTTCAGCAGTGTACAATCCTTTGCTGTCACTCACATATGCATAAAATTCCAAGTGATCTTTAAAGAATTCAAATTTGATTTTTTACTTTCATTCATTCATTCATTCATTAATTTGTAGACCTTTTCAACATTCTCTTTATGTTTGGCATAATTTCTCTGAGTCATCATCAAAAGGAAGTGCTTAAATTGTATACCTGCTAACAGTTCTAATCCAAAATAAAATTGTTACACAGGAACAGCCCTGTATGAGTGTTTATAGTAAAGACTAAGTAGACTTTCATTTGCAAATATGCAAATTTCAAGTCCGTTTAAGTAAACATATTCTCTGATGCCAATGTTACTAACGTCAGTGGATAGTTATCAACTTCCAAATGCAAATTCTGAACCATCTGGAGTCTCCACACAATCTAATTTCTTCATTTAGTTTCCTTATTGGTAGAGGCAGCAAAACCCACTCACTGCTATGAAGCTTGACTCAATACTCCAATCTTTTTAGTTTCATTTCTACTTAATGTAAATGGCATTATTCTTGCTTTCATAACTTTGGCTATGCTCCATCTATTTCAGTCTTAGTGTTACCATTATATTTTGTACTTTTCCTAAATGTTCTTCAAACACTAGAGCCTAATTCTCTTTTAATTATTTTATTTATTTGTCAGTATTTGTCAAATAAAATAATAACTATTTTAGTCATGTTTGTTTCTGGATTTCAGCCAGTTTGAGCCAAATAATGACGGAGCTCCCTTTTTAGCATGTATAAAGGTCATTTTTATGTTTTTATCTTCCATGCATACCCATTTGTTCTTTTGGTACAAGTAACTTCTAGAAATATGAATATGTTTGAAAGGATATCTTTGTTTTTTGCAGAGTTGTGACTAAAT
The DNA here is from genome assembly GCF_027579735.1 of Bombina bombina. Classification (NCBI taxonomy): domain Eukaryota; kingdom Metazoa; phylum Chordata; class Amphibia; order Anura; family Bombinatoridae; genus Bombina; species Bombina bombina. The sequence continues at coordinate 598,005,775 of NC_069504.1, forward strand.
TCAAATTTTCCAATCTTTGCTATAAATGAAAAGGCAGCACCTTTATCCAAATCAATTGTTTTTTTTTCTCCTGATTGTAAATAAACTTTATTGCATCTCTGCTTTTTATTAACAAATATTCATTTAAATATTCTGTATAGATATTTCATCCTAGAAAAAAAGTGTGGGGTCAGATGAGCTGTTTTTTTAATCTATTTTTTTTCTGTGATATAGTATACATACATTATATACCCCATTTCCCCAAAAGATTGGTACACTGCTTCTTTAACTTTAAATGTAAATATATTTGCATTATGATTTAACATTCCATATCTTTAGCACTGAATTGATTTATTACAATTATTTTGTCTTCTTTTTATATCACTGTAACATATGTTATCCTGCAATGTTTCATGTGAACAGTTTTGCAATAAATTTGCATCTTTATTAGCTTGCTCTATAAATGATGTAATATATTTTCACATATAAGACCCTTATCTATAAGTAATGTTTTTTATTGTTTCATTATTTATCCCTATTACAAACATATCTCTAATACCCACTGTTAAATATTTGTGAAAAACACATGGGCTAGCTATTTTCTTTAAATCCCCACATATTCAGAAAATGTTTCATGTATTTATTGTCTCCGATTGGAAAAAAAGCAATATCTTTCTGCAATTTCTAAAGTTCAAGGATGAAAATGATTTCAGAGTATTCCCAGTTACTTATTTGCTGTGTTATTCTGTATATATTTATCTTTTAAAAAGTATCATATGTTGTTACTGCAACTGCTTTTAAAAAATACTAGCACAGACTTGGTTCTTGAAATATCATTAACTGTTATTGATCATATTATGCAGCCCAGTTGTCAATCAGAGTCAAATTATGTTAATGTGCAAAGGACTCCACTTTTGTCTAATTTCTATAATGTGGTTGAAACACTCATTGCTTTTATTACTAACTGCATTTGAAATTTTAATTTAAATAGATAAAATAACTGACAAATGAAATAACAAACAAACGGCCAGATTACGAGTTTTGTGGTATGAGGGGAGTGGTATTAACTTGAACGTTATTCTCACCGCTCACTTACCTACAGCGCTGGTATTACAGGTTTTCAGAAACCTGGCGTTAAAAGGCAAGAAGTGAGCGTAGAGCAAAATTGTGCTCCATACCGCACTCCAATACCAGCGCTGCTTAAGTCAGCGGTGAGCTGGTTGTACGGGCTCGTGCATGATTTCCCTATAGACATCAATGGGGAGAGCCGGCTGAGAAAAAGTCTAACGCCTGCCAAAAAGCAGCGTAAAGCTCAGTAACCCAGCCCCATTGATTCCTATGGGGAAATAAATTTTATGTTTACACCTAACACCCTAACATGAACCCCGAGTCTAAACACCCCTAATCTTACACTTATTAATCCCTAATCTGCCACCCCTGATGTCGCCGACACCTACATTATACTTATAAAACCCCTTATCCGCTGCCCACAACATCGCTGACACCTACATTATATTTATTAACCCCTAATCTGCTGCCCACAACATCGCTGACACCTACATAATGTTAATAACCCCTAATCTGACGCCCTCAATGTCACCGCCACTATAATAAACATATTAACCACTAAACCACCGTTCTCCTGCATAGCAAATACTAGTTAGATATTATTAACCCCTAATCTGCCGCCCCTAACATCGTCGCCACCTATCTACATTTAATAACCCCTAATCTGCCGCCCCCCAACATCGCCGCCACTATATTATATTTATTAACCCCTAAATCTAAGTCTAACCCTAACACCCCTAACTTAAATATAATTTAAATAAATCTAAATACAAATTCCTATTACTACCTAAATAATTCCTATTTAAAACTAAATACTTACCTATGAAATAAACCCTAAACTAGCTACAATATAACTAATAGTTACATTGTAGCTAGCTCATGGTTTATTTTTATTTTATTTGTACGTTTGTATTTATTTTAACTAGGTAGAATAGTTACTCAATAGTTATTAACTATTTAATAACTACCTAGCTAAAATAAATACAAATTTACCTGTAAAATAAAACCTAACCTAAGTTACACTAACATCTAACACTACACTACAATTAAATAAATTACCTAAATTAAATACAATTAACTAAATTAAATAAAATTAGCTAAATTACAAAAAATAAACAAACACTAAATTACAGAAAATAAAAAACAAATTACAGATCTTTAAACTAATTACACCTAATCTAATAGCCCTATCAAAATAAAAAAAAAAACCACCCAAAATAAAAAAAACCCTAGCCTAAACTAAACTACCAATAGCCCTTAAAAGGGCCTTTTGCGGGGCATTGCCCCAAAGAAATCAGCTCTTTTATCTGTAAAAAACAAATACAAACAACCCCCAAATAAAACCCTAACTAAAAAAACCTAAGCTCCCCATTGCCCTGAAAAGGGCATTTGGATGGGCATTGCCCTTAAAAGGGCATTTAGCTCTATTGCAGCCCAAAGCACTAACCTAAAAATAAAACCCACCCAATATACCCTTAAAAAATCCTAACACTAACCCCCGAAGATCCACTTACCAGGAGAAGTCTTCATCCAAGCGGCAAGATGTCCTCAAGGAAGCCGGCAGAAGTGGTCCTCCTGATGGGCAGAAGTGGTCCTCCAGATGGGCAGAAGTCTTCACCCAGACGGAATCTTCTATCTTCATCCTTCCAACATGGAGCGGCTCCATCTTCAAGACATCCGGCGCGGAGCATCCTCTTCAATCAGCCAATAGGATTGAGCTGGCATTCTATTGTATGTTCCAATCAGCCAATAGAATGCGAGTTCAATAATATTGGCTGATTGGATCAGCCAAGCTGATTGCATCAGCCAATAGGATTTTTTCAACCTTAATTCCAATTGGCTGATAGAATTCTATCAGCCAATTGGAATCTAAGGGACACCATCTTGGATGACGTCATTTAAAGGAACCTTCATTCAGCAAGAAGACGTCGATGGAAGAGGATGCTCCGCGCCGGATGTCTTGAAGATGGAGCCGCTCCGCTTCGGAAGGATGAAGATAGAAGATGCCGTCTGGGTGAAGACTTCTGCCCGTCTGGAGGACCACTTCTGCCCGTCTGGAGGAACACTTCTGCCGGCTTCCTTGAGGACATCTTGCCACTTGGATGAAGACTTCTCCCGGTAAGTGGATCTTCGGGGGTTAGTGTTAGGATTTTTTAAGGGTGTATTGGGTGGGTTTTATTTTTAGGTTAGGGCTTTGGGCCGCAATAGAGCTAAATACCCTTTTAAGGACAATGCCCATCCAAATGCCCTTTTCAGGGCAAAGGGGAGCTTAGGTTTTTTTAGTTAGGGCTTTATTTGGGGGGTTGGTTTTGTGGGTGGTGGGTTTTACTGTTGGGGGGTTGTTTGTATTTTTTTTTACAAGTAAAAGAGCTGATTTCTTTGGGGCAATGCCCCGCAAAAGGCCCTTTTAAGGGCTATTGGTAGTTTAGTTTAGTTTAGGCTAGGTTTTTTTTATTTTGGGTGGGCTTTTTTTTATTTTGATAGGGCTATTAGATTAGGTGTAAGTAGTTTAAAGATCTGTAATTTGTTATTTATTTTCTGTAATTTAGTGTTGTTTTTTTTTGTAATTTAGCTAATTTTATTTAATTTAGTTAATTGTATTTAATTTAGGGAATTTATTTAATTGTAGTGTAGTGTTAGTATTTATTTTAGCTAGGTAGTTAGTAAATAGTTAATAACTATTTAGTAACTATTCTACCTAGTTAAAATAAATAGAAACTTGCCTGTAAAATAAAAATAAACCCTAAGCTATATACAATGTAACTATTAGTTATTTTGTAGCTAGTTTAGGGTTTATTTTATAGGTAAGTATTTAGTTTTAAATAGGAATTATTTAGGTAATGATAGTAATTTGTATTTAGATTTATTTAAATTATATTTAAGTTAGGGGGTGTTAGGGTTAGACTTAGATTTAGGGGTTAATACATTTAATATAGTGGCGGCAACGTTGGGGGCTGCAGATTAGGGGTTAATAAATGTAAGTAGGTGGCGGCGATGTTAGGGACAGCAGATTAGGGGTTAATAATATTTAGCTAATGTTTGCGAGGCGGGAGTGCGGCAGTTTAGGGGTTAATATGTTTATTCTAGTGGCGGCGATGTCGGGAGCGGCAGATTAGGGGTTAATAATTTTATTTTAGTGTTTGCGATGCGGGAGAGCCCCAATTTAGGGGTTAATAGGTAGTTTATGGGTGTTAGTGTACTTTTTAACACTTTAGTTATAAGTTTTATGCTACAGCGTTGTAGTGTAAAACTGATAACTACTGACTTTAGAATGCGTTATGAATCTTGACGGGGTAGTCTGTACCGCTCACTTTTTGGCCTCCCAGGACAAGCTCGTAATACCGGCACTATGGAAGTCCCATAGAAAAAAGACTATATGCAATTTGTGGTAAGGCCAAAAAAGTGTGTGGGACAGCTGTACCTACAAGACTCGTAATACCAGCGGTAGTAAAAAAATACAGTGTTATGAGGCTTAACGCTGCTTTTTTACTCATAATGCAAGATTGAGTGGAACATACAAAATTATATTTATAACAAATAGTTATATAGTCCTTCAGGTTGTGATGATTTTATATATATATATCAGAAGCTGTTCCATTACTCCATTACTCACTACCAGCTTGTATATCAGTAAGAAACCTCTGTTTTTTTTAGTCTTGCAGATTATAGGATATCCTAAATCTCTGCAGCATCAGCCAGTCTCTCCACACCCTTAAACTGTTTTTACAACTGTCCCATTATGCTACTACCTGAATCCCATACTATTATTATTATTGAGTTACTACAACTCATACTCCTTAAATTTGTTTCTGACAACAAAGATACGGATGTGACTTGAAGCCTGTATTTACAAGATATGTGTTTGTCCATTAGCACCAATTGCTAATAAATTGCTAATAAATCTGATTCCATTAACAGAATTTTTAGTTAAGATATAATTAATGTTATCCAGTCATTAATGTAAACCTTAATTACACAAAGGGGGCAACATGGCAAAATAATGGAGAAAAGTCTAATGACTCTACACTGCACAGTATGTAAGGTGACCACACCCTGTACAATGGCCCTATGATCTAAAGGTCTCTGTTCAGAGAAGGTGATCTAAGAAGTCTCGTCAGTATGGTGAGGTCCATCAAAAAATTAAAAAAACACAAATGTTACATTGAGAGAAATTTATCTCACTATGCAGAGTTCTGTAAGTGAAGAAAAGATTCCTACATTACAATATAAAGTCTAAAAAAAATCTCTGTGAATTTTCTCTTTCCTGGCAGCAAGATGGTCAGAATAAGAGAGGGACAAATGGTTTTGTCACTCTGAATTCCATAGCTGATTCTCAAACTATAATTATGACCCTAAGACACATTAAAATGTTGTTAATATCATTTTTACATTTTTTTCACAATTGTTGCATTATGTAATTCCTTTAATACTAGTGTTATCTGTCAGCAATGAAACTTATGCAATCAGGATCATGGTCATATAAATGATGGTTTATTAGCTCACCCAGTATCTATTATTCTGAGAATTAAAAGAAACTCTAAACATACAAACTACTGCAAACAACCAGAAAATTACTACAACATAGTTATGTATGCTTAATGATTTGCTTCATTCAAATATTGCTAATTATTTCTGATTGCTAGTCATTATTATTATTATTATTATTATTATTATTATTATTATTATTATTATTCTAACCTGATAGATTTAATAGTACTAAATGATTACATTGTTATATGTATTTTCATTGGTAAATAACGTAATTCACAGTTTTTTTGTTAAAATTGCACACACAACTGTGCTATAAAGAACATATACAGAATTGATAGTGACTGGTTCAGATATAAATTAAATCTAAGTTCTATAGAAACCAAACTTTTCATACATACGGTTTGCATATTTAAATATGATATATTTATATATAATTTTTCGGTACTACCACAAGCAGAATATTTGCATGAAATAACATGTTTATTTGATAAAATACTATAATCAGTATATAGTAACTTAGGCAACACTTCCCCAGACGTATGTTTCTAGCAGGAAACAATACAGGTCTGCAATTTTTTACACCACAGGCCGCCATATTTTCTGGATTTGCTTTTCAAAAAAGCAGTGGAAGTATCTCCCACAATAAACTTTGCATCAAAACATACATGAAATGTTTTCCATCTTCTTTCTGTAGAATTGCATTGTAAGCAATAAGCAAAGACAGCAAAATTACACTAGGCTGGATGACAAGTGGCACGCTAAGGATAAAGCTCACAATTACTTGTTTTGCTTGACCACGCTACCATTAGCGCGCCACTTTAATATTGCAACCATTACTTTAAATGGATATCACAACCACGCAAATTTGCGCTGGTATTACAAGTTGAAAGTTATAGGTTGCGTTTGAGTGTACTTTGAGATCTGAAGTAAACTGTAAGGGTTAAAAAAAAGTTGCACAAAACACAACAAAAACATATTAAAATAAGGTATTACACACACATATAAACTTTTTTAAAAAAATATATAATTTAATATTAATAAAAAGGTTTTATAAGGGTTTAAAAGGGATATGGCATATGGCAAAATGTTTGAATGGAAAGGGCTCCAATGTATATAGATATATAGATATGTCTAAATATGTGTGTGTGTGTGTATATATATATATATATATATATATATATATATATATATATATATATATATATTTATGTGTTTATATGTCTGAATATGTATGTGCAATGGGGGGGGGGGACTCAATTAATGCCCATGGTTTTGGATTGGGATGTCCAACAAACCCATATAAGTGTGATGGTCATGTATCCACATACTTTTGGCCATATAGGGGTTGATTATAATCTATTGGCTGACATGTTTTTTTCTTAATATTTATGGCCCAAAAAGGACAAGGTGTTTTGACTCCCTGATAAAAGCCCTAATTTTAACATGGAGCCAAAAAGTTCTAAACACAATTCCTTTTTTAGATACTTTCCAACAGGTTTTCAAGACCATTTTAGACATATCAAATTGGCCCTTAGGACAATTTTCAAAATACTCCAAGACAATTTGGAATAATTCTATTACTTCGCACATATGCAAGACACTCTGAAATGGCCACAGGAGACACTTCAAAGGTTTATTTGCATACATGGTATTAATTCATTGAAGATCTATTCATCGCTAGTGTATAGTCTGCAGTGAGCAGGGCACATATTTACATATGTATATGGCTTAAGAATGTGATATCCTGTACAGCTAAGCATATCTTCAGGAAAAGTAAGATTAGGACCCCAAAATCTAGAAATGGCGTGTAGCAATCACCGTCTGTTAATGGTAAAGTTACATTCACGTAGTCGGGATTGTCACTATCAGTACAGGCGTCTTCATTATCAAGCTTTCAAACAATATTGTGCATTTATGCCTAGGAGTTCAACAGGAACCTATGGCAATCCGAATACATCCTGATCACTGCTAAACAATCTGAATGCCATTTGTATCTAGACATGATAGGCATACCGGGTGTGTTTGACACTTTTTAAGAGTATTTTAAAAGTAATTTTTTGTAATATTTATGTTTATTAACCCCCTAACCGCCAATATCCCACCGCAAACCGTCCCTACGCTACTTAACCCCCTAACCGTCAATACCCTACCACAAATTAAACTCAGATTGGGACATTAAACTCTATGTGGATTGAATCTATGTAACAATTGGAGAAGAGGGTATTATTTAATAATAATTACTTTTGGTGAAACATAATTGTGGAGTATTCATTTTTGAAACCTAAGTTTCACCTTGGCTACCACAATATCATAAGTTTCAAATGAAAAACTATGACCCTTTATTATTGGTAATACAATAATTTTATCTTATAATAGGCCTCATCTATTTAGATATTAGGTAATTTTTTGGAGGTTTATTAAATATGTTATACATATGTTGATCATTTATGGCCTTTTAGGTGACTCAAAGAGAAAAATGATTTTCTAAAAATTAATTGAAGTAAGCCAATTGATCCATAGAATGTAATACATATTAGTGTCTCTCTGTATATTCTGTTTTCACACTGGCTTACCTTTTACTTATTGTTTACAATGAACTCAAATGAATGTACATGAATTACCCTCCATTTTCTTACTTTAATCTGACTTACCTTTAAACACCTGTGTTAGGGGAGTGGTTACTGCCTTTATTAAGGGAGAGTTTACAGGCTTTGTCAGAGGTCACTGAAGAAGTGAGAACTATGAAACGCATTTGACCTGTACCTTGTGTTGGCGTGTATGCCTTTTTATGTGCTATCAAATAAATAAAAGAAGCTTTTTATTGCTTATTGGTGCCGGTTCGTTTTTTGGCATTTCACCCTGACCGATCCATTTGAGTGCAAGGATTCTGGCTACTCTTTACCTTGTTGATTTCTCGGGGAATCCGGTGAAATTTCCCTGTACTATCCGTTTGCACCTGTTGAATCGGAACCTTCCTTCCTGGCTTTAGCTCCCGTGGGGAGCGCTAAAGAGGAAACACAGAGCGGTGCTGCTGAGATAGCAGTGAAGACAGCGCGGCACGCTGGGTGAGTGCACACACATCTCTGACAGAAGCGTTTACCAAAGGAATTTGTCTTATTGAGTTTTCATTTCACCACTGGGTAAACTGCTCGTTACATTGTGGAGAACACCCTTCAGATGTGAGTAGAAGCGCTTTTTATGTACTTTTCACTGCACTGTATTTGGACAGTTTAGACATTCTATTTGTGTACATTTTGTCTGACTACTGAGGTTCTGTTAGTTCAATTTGGTCCAGGCTGGGTGAGTGCTACGTTACCGCATTTAAAAGCACATTGTATATTAAGGCATCACGCTAAAACACATTTTTGAAATTGGAGTGGATTTACACTATTTGTTTTTCATGAATAAGCCACTGCATTGGGATTATAACACTTGAAGAAACATTATAGTTGACTTACGATCCTACCCCACTAGAGGGAAAAGAAAGTGTTTAATTATTCAGTCAAACTCCAGATCATATCGCTCCAAGTGTATTGAATGGCCCCTAAAGAAATTTAAGGTGGAAAGTGAAATCATCTTATGCAAACTTTGGCCATTTTTAATTTGAATTATATATGGCTATATTGGGGACATCCTGCTTGAAGGACTTGAATTCCTGTTAAATACACTAATTGTCAAAGAGGAACTGTTTGGCTGTTTTAAAAATACAAGGCCAGAAAAAATATATAATCCCCCTCTTTAAAGTATACGATTATATTTAACTGAAAACCTAACACACTGTGGGATTGCCATCAGCGAATCAAGAACAAGTATATGGGACACACCTGTTTGTTCACATTCCATTTGATTTGAATTACCTGTGTAAAATATGGCCTCTGAGAGCTATGTGTTTCAGTCATTTGAAGAGACATATGATGACTGTGAGGATTATGATGATGATAAATTAGAACAAGAACAACAAGAAAATCTGGATTCACTTTTCTTTAAGATGGACAGACTGCTTAAACAGGACACTAGATTAGAGATTGATGTCAAAACCTTTAATATATATAAAAAGTTTCTCCGCATTCCAAGAGGTTTACGAATAAAGAAATTTCCCTCTTTTGAGGTAACAGACCCAGAATTTATCAGAAAATGGAATGAGCTATTAACCCAATGCTCTTTAGCCCTTATGGATCTTCTTATTGAGTATAAGAAAAAACAGAGGTCTAATTTAATCCTAGAAATTAAGAAAGTACAGGATTTCATTCACCCTTTGTCTGTTAAACCTGAGTTTAAAGGCTATGATGATAAGATCAAAAAAGTTATGGAGGAGTTTAGAGAGAATTTATGGTTTTTTAAGAAAACTAAAATATCCAGGGACAAAGATGATTATGACAAAGGGAATGTATATAGATGGATCCATACAGGGGGTAAGAAGAAACAGAGAGCTAACAGTAACTATAAGCCAGACAAAAAGAGAGTAAAATTTTATGAAACAGATACCGAATACGATTACGATTCATCCGATTTTGAAGGGGTTGTAGATGGAGCAAATCCAACTACTACTTTTGTTTTACAGTCTACTGTGGATAGGGAGAATGCAGATACTATTCCCTCCCAGGTCTCAAAAAACATGAAAGGCATCTTGCAGACAAAAGTAAAAGAAAAAAACGTAGGACTAGACGGGGAAGAAAGCATAGGAAGGGGCAGGGGTTACCAGGGGGTACAACAACAGGGGAGGATGCACCGTTACCCAAGGAGACAAAGACAGTCTCAGAACAGGAAATATGTCTAACCTCTAAAAATGTCATTAATTTATCATCTGTGAAACTTACTGATAATCAGATAAAAGTGCTATCATTGGGTCTGGGTTTTGCTCCTAGTTCACATTTTTTTGAAACATCAAGTAGTAACAATGTTTTGGATGAATCTGAATGTTTGGATCAGACTACCAAAGAAACAAATGATAATGTAATATTGTCTTTTGCTGATTTATGTGCTGAAATGGATTTGAACCATTTAGAGAGGGAAGCAGGTGAGAATGTTCAAAATGTAAAGAGTAGTGACATTCCTCTGACAAAATTCAAAAGTAAATCAGAGTTCTATCCTTCACACGTTAGGAGTAACAGTATAGAGATATTTCACAAAACAGTTGAAAAAGAGTTGATTGAACTTCATAAGAAAAACACAGACATTAGGGGTTTATTTAAACATGACAATATGAGTAAACAAGAAAGGATTGCTATGAAACAATTGAAGAGTAATTTGTCAATTGTAATACGCAATTCAGATAAGGGAGGAAATGTGGTCGTCCTTGATAGGACAGACTACATAAAAGAGGTGCATAGACAGTTGCAAGACGAGGAAGTGTATGAAAAACTTCCTATTAATCCTACATTCAAGTATAGGAGAATTCTTCATGACCTTTTGGATTGGGCAGTGATGATTGGTGCAATAACAAAAATGAATTTTGATTATCTATTGGTTGAACATCCTGTTGCACCAATCTTTCACTGCCTCCCAAAGGTTCATAAGAGCCTGACTTCACCTCCTGGACGCCCCATAGTGGCAGGTATCGGTTCATTAAATGAGCCATTAAGTGCTATGATAGATACCCTACTACAACCCATTGTACTGGGCCTCAAGAGCTATATTAGAGATACCACTGATTTTATCAGACAGATAGAACAAGTGGAATGGCAGGACAATTATTGTATTGTGACCATTGATGTTGTATCTCTCTATACCTCGATCCCCCATGAAAAGGGCATCATGGCCATACAGTCATGTCTTGAGACATATACAGATTATGATACTGGACTCAGGGAGTTTATTTTAAGGTCAATTGAATTCCTATTGACTCATAATTTTTTCCTATTTGAGGGGGATTATTATCGCCAAAGACAGGGGACAGCCATGGGAGCAAAATTTGCACCCACTTATGCCAACCTATTTTTAGGTTGGTGGGAGCTGTCCCGTGTCTTTGGCGATGGTAATCCCTTCAAAGAACACATTATACATTATGGTCGCTATATTGACGACCTGGTGTTCATTTTTAATGGGAATGATTCAATGGTTAATGACTTCTTTACGTATCTCTCTGACAACCAGCATAATCTTCGTTTTACCATGAACATGAGTAGAACAGAGATGCCTTTCCTTGATGTTCTTATTAAACCAAACACAAATGAATGTCGTGTAGAAGTAGAACTATATAAGAAAGAGAGTGCAGGTAATACTCTGCTAATGGCCAAATCTAGTCACCCAAGACATGTAATAAAGGCAATCCCCAAGGGCCAATATATAGGACGAAGAGAAATTGCAGCACGGAAAGTGCATATGAGGTGCATTCTGAGAGAACCACTGAGCGGTTCCTGGAAAGGGGATATAAAATTGATGACTTGAAGGAAGCAAAGACCAAAGTGGATGATATGACAAGGCAAGATTTGATTACATATAAGACTCAGAAAAAGGTTAATTACCAGCAGAAACCAGTATTCATTATGGCCTATAGCAAAGAATATGATAATATTTGTCAAATAATTAAGAAATCCCTCCCCATACTTAGGGTAGATGACACCATGGATAAGATAGTGGAAGGGGGATGTAAATTTGTAACAAGGAAATCTAGGACTCTGGCGAATATTCTTTCTCCGTCTATGCTCCCCACAGTTGCCAGTGAAAACTGGTTAACTCTGAAGAAAGGTTTCTTCCACTGTGGCAGTAGAAGGTGCATTTCATGCACCCATGCCACGCTGGGGGATACGTTCAAATCTACAGATAATGAAAAATCCTTTCATATAAATACATTAATTGTAATACATCTTACGTGATTTATCTACTCACGTGCAAACAATGCAACATTAAATATGTTGGCCAGACGACCAGACCCCTCAAAACAAGGTTCCTGGAGCATCTGAGATCCATCAGTGATGAGGACTCGGATACTCCAGTTGCCTTACATTTCAAGTCTGAACATAATGGCAATAGTAAACTACTATGCTTTCAGGGTATTGAGCACGTGAAAAGACCACCTAGAGGAGGCAATAGATTAAAACTCCTGAGTCAAAGGGAGGTCTATTGGATTTTCCAACTGAATACGAGGGTCCCTAAAGGCTTAAACTCAGATTGGGACATTAAACTCTATGTGGATTGAATCTATGTAACAATTGGAGAAGAGGGTATTATTTAATAATAATTACTTTTGGTGAAACATAATTGTGGAGTATTCATTTTTGAAACCTAAGTTTCACCTTGGCTACCACAATATCATAAGTTTCAAATGAAAAACTATGACCCTTTATTATTGGTAATACAATAATTTTATCTTATAATAGGCCTCATCTATTTAGATATTAGGTAATTTTTTGGAGGTTTATTAAATATGTTTTACATATGTTGATCATTTATGGCCTTTTAGGTGACTCAAAGAGAAAAATGATTTTCTAAAAATTAATTGAAGTAAGCCAATTGATCCATAGAATGTAATACATATTAGTGTCTCTCTGTATATTCTGTTTTCACACTGGCTTACCTTTTACTTATTGTTTACAATGAACTCAAATGAATGTACATGAATTACCCTCCATTTTCTTACTTTAATCTGACTTACCTTTAAACACCTGTGTTAGGGGAGTGGTTACTGCCTTTATTAAGGGAGAGTTTACAGGCTTTGTCAGAGGTCACTGAAGAAGTGAGAACTACGAAATGCGTTTGACCTGTACCTTGTGTTGGCGTGTATGCCTTTTTATGTGCTATCAAATAAATAAAAGAAGCTTTTTATTGCTTATTGGTGCCGGTTCGTTTTTTGGCATTTCACCCTGACCGATCCATTTGAGTGCAAGGATTCTGGCTACTCTTTACCTTGTTGATTTCTCGGGGAATCCGGTGAAATTTCCCTGTACTATCCGTTTGCACCTGTTGAACCGGAACCTTCCTTCCTGGCTTTAGCTCCCGTGGGGAGCGCTGAAGAGGAAACACAGAGCGGTGCTGCTGAGATAGCAGTGAAGACAGCGCGGCACGCTGGGTGAGTGCACACACATCTCTGACAGAAGCGTTTACCAAAGGAATTTGTCCTACCACAAATTATCCCTACACTACTTAACCCCCTAACTGTCAATACCCTACCGCAAACTATCCTTACACAACTAAAGCCCCTAACCACCAATACACCCACCCAAACTACCCCTAGCCTATTAACCACCTAACCCCCAATACCCCCACCGCAAAATACCCCTTAACTGCCAACTCCCTATCACAAACTACACCTACTCTACTTAACTCCCTAACAGCTAAACCCCCCCAAGACTCCTAACCTAACATCCCTTATGTTACAAAAACATTAAAAAAAGCACATTACCAAAAAAAACATACTACCAAAAATAAAAAAACAAACAAACAGTAAGGCTTATCCTAAAATTAGTCCCTTAAAATAAAAACCCCAAAATGAAAAACCCTAAACTAACAGTAAAACCTACTGTAAAAATGGCCCTGAAAAGAGATATAATTTTTTCTTCATTCTTTTGCTATCTTTTTTAACTTATAGCTGCGCTCCACTGACTATTGGAATGTCCGATAAGAACCTATTCCCAGTATCTCAAATATTTCTAGCATATACAAATTCAGCAAGACCTTTTCATATATAAATATATACACACATATCCTATATAATCAATGCGATATGCACTGTACAATACTTAACTTTAAATATCGATGTCCAATAATAAACTCAAATGGCTGAATCAGCCTTGATATATACTTGATATTCCTTGAGATGTATGTTTCCCGTATAGGTCAACACACTCCTGTGTGTAATGGTCCCTTTAAATCACTTCCAAAGTCTGGTGCCACTTTTTTCTTGGACTGCTGTAGCATGTCAGTTTTTTAGATGCAAGAAACTGTGACTCATGGGCAGACTATCTCAAGGTACGTGAACAGACGAAACACGTTCAGGAGGAGCAGGAGGAGAACAGTGCTGCAAGTCGAAGAAGTCCGGAACAGCGGGGAGAAAAGAGGGCTCTAAACCTGAGCTTGGGATTACATCATTACGGACATTTGCCCTGAGAACCGGAGACTTCGTTAACACTTAAGGGAACTCTCTATAAAGATTCCTATTAAGGCTTTTTAATTTCTTACTTCTAGTAAGCATATGTGTGTAACCTTGGTGCGCCTGTCCATTTTTTTCTTCACGGTCTCTTGCTATCTTTATTTGAAAAGTAAGAATGTAAGCTAAGGAGTCGGCCCATATTTGGTTCAGCACCTGGGATGCGCTTGGTTATTGGTGGCTAAATGTAGCCACCAATCAACAAGCGCTATCTAGGGTGCTGAATCAAAATTGGGCCAACTCCTTAGCTTAGATTCCTGCTTTTTCAAATAAAGATAGCAAGAGAATGAAGAAAATGTGATAATAGGAGTAAATTGGAAAGCTGCTTAAAATTGTATGCTCTATCTGAATCACAAAAGAAAAAAAAAATTGGGTTTAGTATCCCTTTAATGTTTAAAATAAAAAAGAACAGAAAAAAACTGTTTCAAATATAAAAGATACTTAAAATAATATGAATTATATAAGAAATTGCATATAATTTAAACATAATATATACATGTATCGACATAGCTCGTATAGATATAATAGAAAGTTGTTGTTTTTTGTCTTTGTTAGTAAGGTAGATAGCAGACATGACGTAGAAATAGGCATTCTGTGGGAGTTAGCTGGGCGTTCCAGACGAACCTACATTTTAATGGGCTAACATTGCCTGTAGCGCAATATATTCAAAGCGCTGCCGTGCAGGTTAGATACGGGTTTTCAGCCATATTTGTCTCGCCAACTTTTCAGCTGCAAAATATTCCCGTGTGCGGCAGGTAGTGTAGGTTTAGTTACATTTAGCTTATGTATGTATTATTTGAAGTGTTACTACACAGAAACCTATTTTTTTTTTTCAGTGAACGCACTATCTGTGCAGTGTAGGAACACTTCAAATACAGACCCCCCCGCGCTCCGCTGATAGTGCCGATGTGAGTGGAGTTTTGAAGAAGCCACATTCCCTATTATTTCCAATGGGAGACACATCACCACTTGTCAGCACTTCTCGACTGGCAAAACCAAGCAGGCAGTTTGTCGTGGGTCTGTCAATGTTTTAAATATCGGGGCCCCTGTGAGCAGAGGAAGTGTTACTTTTAAAACATCTAAACCTCTGGGACCTTACCTTGACAGACATTTATAACTGTGATAAAAAACTGATTTTAAGTATACAAAACTTATAAAAAGATCATCAATATTCAATTAAACTCCCCCCACAGTTTAGCTGTTGTTTTTGTTTTTAATTATACTGCAGAAGTTTAACCCTAACCATAATTTCCCTTATTAAAAATAAACTTAACCATACAACCCCATCTTGTAAATATCTGTAATGGCCAACCCAATCCCCTAAAGGAAGTTGACCCAAAATTCGAACTACCTCACTAAAAGTAACTGTAATGGCTGAACCATATTGTTTAGGTCTAATTGCTTATTGGCTAATAAGCAGATCTCCCGCTGCTTTATTGAATGAATGAGTAACTTGTATAGCTCTACACCGCAAACTAAATCGCCTCAAGGTGCTTTTCAGCCAGAAGCAGCCTGAGCCTTCAGAAAAGGTGGGTCTTGAGCTTCTTCCTGAAGGCTAGATGGTTTTCTTCTGAGCGGATGTCTGCAGGTAGCACATTCCATAGCCGGGGTCCTCGGACTGCGATTCTTCGTTCACCTTTTGATTTGTAGCGGTCTTAGGTATGTGGAGGAGGTTCTGGTTGGCTGACCGGAGGGGGCAACTTGGGGTGTAGTGCTTTATTTTGTCGCAGAGGTATTTTAGAGCTTTTCCTTGTGTACATTTGTGGATGAGGCAGAGGGTCTTGAATGTAACACAATCCTTCATGGGTAGCCAATGGAATGTCTTCAGGGACGGGGTGATCAATTCTTAGGGTTTTTTTCCAGTTATCAGCTGTGTTCTAGATGACTTGCAGTTGTGAGATTTGCTATTTGGAGAGTCCTAAGTAGAGGGAGTTTGCGTAGTCAAGTCGGGAGTTGATGATTGTTCCAACTACAGCTGCGGTGTCTCCTTCAGGGATGAAGGGGATTAATCGACGTAGTAGGCAAAGAAGGTGGTGAGATTCGCTGACTACTGATCCTATTTGTGCAACCATTGTCAAATATACAAGACAAAGGCACCTCCTAGTGTGATATAGTAGAGACAAAATTGACTAAGCAGGTGAAAAATGAATACTCACAAATGGAGCAGCACCCAATTGTGCTAAGTCAGGCAGACTGGGATCTTGCAGTGTCCCAGCTAACTGGCCCAGCATGAGTACCGGTATCCCAGGTGCCCTCAGTGGATAATAAGCTCAGATTCTCATATAAAATTGCAATTATCACAATTTAATAAGAAACATAAAAACAGAGGGGGGGGGGGCAAGGTAACTGCCAAAGAGGGTAGATGTGCACTGTGAGAGCTCCTGGTCTTAATATAGTTTGTAGGGACTTTTATCTATAAATACATAAAACTTTGGACCTATAACTTAAGTCCCTTTCTGAAGAGTTTTCTGAAGACCTCAAGGACACCTATTTTGGATATTTACTACCCAAAATTATTCAGCAAGTCCACGTGGCCACAAAGGGAACGAACTTGCTAGACAACTGCTCCAGACTTGTACCAGTACTTATCGGGAACAAATATGAGACTATCCAAGTCATGGGTTGCAAGACTCAGCGATCTTTTGGATGCATACCAGGCCAATCTGGTGGAGTCCGTACAAGCTGCATTTGCTACGCCAGCAGTCGAAAGCACCATTGAACGTTCACAGACAAGTCATACTTCTATACCTGAAGGAGACTATGCTTCGAGATCTCAAAGCCAGTTTATCATCCCCCCATATAACATAGCAGCCAAGGAAACTGGCGATTGTCTCCCGCTGTATAACAAGTGTACATACCGGAGCACTGCATCGATTGATGACAGTTCAGAGGGCAGTGGGGCAGCTGGAGTAGAGGTCAGACATGCTTCCCAAGAAGGTTGTAGCGGGTTTAAGCCTATGATGAGCAGTATGGCAGTCGATCTTACACCTATAGTCCTCACTAATACACAACTCCAGCCGTGGGATCCTGTCTATGACGTACATCATTATTGTGAAAGCCGAAAAATTAGACCAGTTCTTCAGGTGTATCTAGAGATTCAGGCCGCGAGGAGTGGTGCATGCGGCAGGCCGACGGAAGATTCAGAGGCTGCACTTGTTAAGGGAACTATACTAAACCATCTAGACTGGCGATCTGGTGTAGAATAAGCTTCAATAATGATCAATATAGCGCTACTAAACTGGTTACATAAAACTGGTCTTTATGCAACGGAACTTTTATTTTTCCCTTTTTCCAGCTTAATAGACAAACTGCACCATTTGAACTGCTGCTTCCACAGCTCTACACCTTCCTTATTATACAGTTCAGAAGTGAACTGGTAGTTATATGATATCTTTTGTTATTTGATTTTCAATGTTAAGCACTGTTGTTCTTTTTCTCAGAAAATATTGGATTTGCAATTACTGGACAGGGAACACGTATATACAAATTTCACTTATACTCCCATATTGTTCTATGATGACCTAGTGAAATTCACATTTATACTATATATTTTGCCTTAAAGAAACTAGAGGGAGCCATTCACCTGCCAAATACCAATTTTTGGAGAGGGTTACATCTAACTACACTTAGCCAATATAATCTAGGTTTTAGCTGTATTATTTCCTGATGCGAATTATAGCTAATCTCATGAGTCTAGGATGTATTGATAGGCTTAGAGCCCTGATGTTTGTTTACAATCATATGAAAACTTGATTGCATTCCTGACAATTGGTTCTACCATTTCCCACAGAAAATGGTGTTGACGGACTCTGTATATCAGATGAGGACCTTTTATATAGGTATTAAGAGAAACCACCATTATATACTGCTTCACACTGAGCTTGGCACAAGCCTGGATATGTTCCAGAGTTGATTAGACCCATAGATGAATACTTTTAGACATTACAAACCCAGGACTCTCCCCCTATGTTTAACACACCCAAAAATATCTGGGGCATATATTTATGATAGATAGATAGGTTTGTCTCAATATTTCCCCAAAAGCTAAGCTGAATAATCAGATTTCTAGACTGAATACTGAACAGTGCTTCAAAAGGTTCCTTTGCACTTTCATTGAGTGCCCCTGTTTCTAAGAAGGTATTTCTATGTAGCTATAAGTTTATAGTAATTTATACATAAATCCCTGGTAAAGAATCATCCTGTCTATAAGGTTATGTAATCTTCCTGGAGAGGGGAAAATGCCTATTGCTAACTTAATCGCATTAACTCCTCGAGATATGTGTTGATAATAGTTAACCCATGATCCACTATTACTTCGGGACCCTATCTAAGTTAAATGTAAAGGACCTTTAGCTGTCAACATCGCTTAAAGGGACACTGAACCCAAATTTTTTCTTTCATGATTCGTATACAGTTTTGAAGACCGGACATCCATCCTCAATGAAACCAAGAGAAGTCTTCATCCAAGCTAGCAGAAGTGGTCCTCCAGACGGGCAGAAGTCTTCATCCAGACGGCATCTATCTTCATCCATCCGGAGCGGAGCGGCTCCATCTTCAAGACATCCGGCGCAGAGCATCCTCTTCTTACGACGACTCTTCCAGAATGAAGGTTCCTTTAAGTGACATCATCCAAGATGGCATCCCTTGAATTCTGATTGGCTGATAGAATTCTATCAGCCAATCGGAATTAAAGGTGAAAAAATCCTATTGGCTGATGCAATCAGCCAATAGGATTGAGCTTCAATCCTATTGGCTGATCCAATCAGCCAATAGGATTGAGTTTGCATTCTATTGGCTGATTGGATGAAGACTTCTCCCGGCTTCAATGAGGACTTCTTGCCGCTTGGATGAAGACTTCTTCCGGCTTCGTTGAGGATGGATGTCCGGTCTTCAAAACTGTAAGTGGAACTTCGGGGGTTAGTGTTAGGTTTTTTTAAGGGTTTATTAGGTGGGTATTATTTTTAGATTAGGGTTTGGGCACTTGAAAAAGAGCTAAATGCCCCTTTAAGGGCAACGCCCATACAAATGCCCTTTTCAGGGCAATGGGGAGCTTAGGTTTTTTAGATTTTATTTGGGGGGTTGGTTGTGTGGGTGGTGGGTTTTACTGTTGGGGGGTTGTTTATATTTTTTACAGGTAAAAAAGCTGATGTCTTTGGGGCAATGCCCCACAAAAAGCCCTTTTAAGGGCTATTGGCAGTTTAGTTAAGGCTATGGTTTTTTTTATTTTGGGGGGGGGGGGCTTTTTTATTTTGATAGGGCTATTATATTAGGTGTAATTAGTTTAAATATCTGATAATTTATTTTTTATTTTGTATAATTTAGTGTTGCTTTTTTTTGTAATTTAGGCCTAGATTTGGAGTTTGGCGTTAGCCGTGAAAACCAGCGTTAGAGGCTCCTAACGCTGGTTTTAGGCTAACTCTGGTATTTGGAGTCACTCAAAAAAGGGTCTAACGCTCACTTTTCAGCCGCGACTTTTCCATACCGCAGATCCCCTTACGTAAATTGCGTATCCTATCTTTTCAATGGGATTTTTCTAACTCCGGTATTTAGAGTCGTGGCTGAAGTGAGCGTTAGAACTCTAACGACAAAACTCCAGCCGCAGGAAAAAAGTCAGTAGTTAAGAGCTTTCTGGGCTAACGCCGGTTCATAAAGCTCTTAACTACTGTACTCTAAAGTACACTAACACCCATAAACTACCTATGTACCCCTAAACCGAGGTCCCCCCACATTGCCGACACTCGATTAAATTTTTTTAACCCCTAATCTTCCGACCGCCAACTACGTTATCCTTATGTACCCCTAATCTGCTGCCCCTAACACTGCCGACCCCTATATTATATTTAGTAACCCCTAACCTGCCCCTCACAACGTCGCCGCCAGCTACCTACACTTATTAACCCCTAATCTGCCGACCGCAAAGCGCCGCCACCTACGTTATCCTTATGTACCCCTAATCTGCTGCCCCTAACACCGCCAACCCCTATATTATATTTATTAACCCCTAATCTGCCCCCCACAATGTCGCCTCCACCTGCCTACACTTATTAACCCCTAATCTGCCGAGCGGACCTGAGCGCTACTATAATAAAGTTATTAACCCCTAATCCGCCTCACTAACACTATAATAAATAGTATTAACCCCTAATCTGCCCTCCCTAACATCGCCGACACCTAACTTCAATTATTAACCCCTAATCTGCCGACCGGAGCTCACCGCTATTCTAATAAATGTATTAACCCCTAAAGCTAAGTCTAACCCTAACACTAACACCCCCCTAAGTTAAATATAATTTACATCTAACGAAATTAATTAACTCTTATTAAATAAATAATTCCTATTTAAAGCTAAATACTTACCTGTAAAATAAATCCTAATATAGCTACAATATAAATTATAATTACATTGTAGCTATTTTAGGATTAATATTTATTTTACAGGCAACTTTGTAATTATTTTAACCAGGTACAATAGCTATTAAATAGTTAAGAACTATTTAATAGTTACCTAGTTAAAATAATTACAAAATTACCTGTCAAATAAATCCTAACCTAAGTTACAATTAAACCTAACACTATACTATCATTAAATTAATTAAATAAAATACCTACAATTACCTACAATTAAACCTAACACTACACTATCAATAAATTAATTAAATACAATACCTACAATTAAACCTAACACTACACTATCAATACATTAATTAAATACAAAACCTACAAATAACTACAATGAAATAAACTAACTAAAGTACAAAAAATAAAAAAGAACTGTTACAAAAAATAAAAAAATATCTACAAACAAGAAAAATATTACAACAATTTTAAACTAATTACACCTACTCTAAGCCCCCTAATAAAACAACAAAGCCCCCCAAAATAAAAAATGCCCTACCCTATTCTAAATTACTAAAGTTAAAAGCTCTTTTACCTTACCAGCCCTGAACAGGGCCCTTTGCGGGGCATGCCCCAAGAAGTTCAGCTCTTTTGCCTGTAAAAAAAACATACAATACCCCCCCCCAACATTACAACCCACCACCCACATACCCTTAATCTAACCCAAATGCCCCTTAAATAAACCTAACACTAAGCCCCTGAAGATCTTCCTACCTTGTCTTCACCATACCAGGTTCACCGATTGGTCCTGAAGAGCTCCTCCGATGTCCTGATCCAAGCCCAAGCGGGGGGCTGAAGATGTCCATGATCCGGTAGAAGTCTTCATCCAAGCGGGGCAGAACTTGGATTCAAAAGAAGTTCGCAACACCGCCTTATCCTGATGAAAAATCAGAAAAGGAGACTCACAAGAAAGAGCAGATAATTCAGAAACTCTTCTGGCAGAAGAGATGGCCAAAAGGAACAAAACTTTCCAAGAAAGTAATTTAATATCCAATGAATGCATAGGTTCAAATGGAGGAGCTTGAAGAGCCCCCAGAACCAAATTCAAACTCCAAGGAGGAGAAATTGACTTAATGACAGGCTTTATACGAACCAAAGCTTGTACAAAACAATGAATATCAGGAAGAATAGCAATCTTTCTGTGAAAAAGAACAGAAAGAGCAGAGATTTGACCTTTCAAGGAACTTGTGGACAAACCCTTATCTAAACCATCCTGAAGAAACTGTAATATTCTAAAAGAATGCCAAGAAAAAATGATGAAAAAGACACCAAGAAATACAAGTCTTCCAGACTCTATAATATATCTCTCTGGATACAGATTTACGAGCCTGTAACATAGTATTAATCACAGAGTCAGAGAAACCTCTTTGACCAAGAATCAAGCGTTCAATCTCCATACCTTTAAATTTAAGGATTTCAGATCCTGATGGAAAAAAGGACCTTGAGACAAAAGGTCTGGTCTTAACGGAAGAGTCCACGGTTGGCAAGAGGCCATCCGGACAAGATCCGCATACCAAAACCTGTGAGGCCATGCCGGAGCTACCAGCAGAACAAACGAGCATTCCTTCAGAATCTTGGAGATTACTCTTGGAAGAAGAACTAGAGGCGGAAAGATATAGGCAGGATGATACTTCCAAGGAAGAGATAATGCATCCACTGCCTCCGCCTGAGGATCCCGGGATCTGGACAGATACCTGGGAAGTTTCTTGTTTAGATGAGAAGCCATCAGATCTATTTCTGGAAGTTCCCACATTTGAACAATCTGAAGAAATACCTCTGGGTGAAGAGACCATTCGCCCGGATGCAACGTTTGGCGACTGAGATAATCCGCTTTCCAATTGTCCATACCTGGGATATGAACCGCAGAGATTAGACAGGAGCTGGATTCAGCCCAAAACAAAATTCGAGATACTTCTTTCATAGCCAGAGGACTGTGAGTCCCTCCTTGATGATTGATGTATGCCACAGTTGTGACATTATCTATCTGAAAACAAATGAACGACTCTCTCATCAGAAGAGGCCAAGACTGAAGAGCTCTGAAAATTGCACGGAGTTCCAAAATATTGATCGGAAATCTCACCTCCTGAGATTCCCAAACCCCTTGTGCCGTCAGATACCCCCACACAGCTCCCCAACCTGTAAGACTTGCATCTGTTGAGATTATAGTCCAGGTCGGAAGAACAAAGAAGCCCCCTGAACTAAACGATGGTGATCTATCCACCATGTCAGAGAGTGTCGAAAAATCGGTTTAAAGATATTAATTGAGATATCTTTGAGTAATCCCTGCACCATTGGTTCAGCATACAGAGCTGAAGAGGACGCATGTGAAAACGAGCAAAGGAGATCGCATCTGATGCGGCAGTCCTATCAATGTTAAACTTCTCCTGTCTGACAAGGACAGAGTCATAGACACTGAATTTATCTAGAAACCTAAAAAGGTTACCCTTGTCTGAGGAATCAATGAACTGATTGGTAAATTGATCCTCCAACCATGAACTTGAAGAAACAACACAAGTCGATTCGTATGAGATTCTTCGAAAATGAGAAGACTGAGCAAGTACCAAGATATCATCCAAATAAGGAAATACCAAAACCCTATTCTCTGATTACAGAAAGAAGGGCACCGAGAACCTTTGAAAAAAATTCTTGGAACTGAGGCTAGGCCAAACGGTAGAGCCACAAAACTGGTAATGCTTGTCTAAAAAGAGAATCTCAGACACTAAAAGTGATCTGGATGAATCGGAATATGCAGATACACATCCTGTAAATCTATTGTAGACATATAATGCCCTTGCTAAACAAAAGGCAGGAAAGTCCTACAGTAACCATCTTGAATGTTGGTATCCTAACATAACGATTCAATAATGATAGATCCGGAACTGGTCTGAAGGAATTGACCTTCTTTGGTACAATGAAGAGATAAAATAAAACCCCAGCCCCTGTTCCAGAACTGGAACTGGCATAAATACTCCAGCCAACTCTAGATCTGAAACACATTTCAGAAATGCTGAGCCTTTGCTGTGTTAACTGGGACACAGGAAAGAAAAGAATCTCTTAGCAGGAGGCCTTAACTTGAAGCCAATTCTGTACCTTTCTGAAACAATGTTTCTGAAACCAGAAATTAAGAACGGAATTGATCCAAATTTCTTTGAAGAAAACGTAATCTGCCCCATACCAGCTGAGCTGGAATAAGGGCCGCGCCTTCATAGGTACTTAGGAGCTGGCTATAGGTTTCTATAAGGCTTGGATATATTCCAAACTGGAAATAGTTTCCAAACTGATACCGCTCCTGAGGATGAAGGATCAGGCTTTTGTTCCTTGTTGTGAGGAAAGGAACGAAAATGATTATTTACCCTGGAAAGAAAGGGAAAGCAAAGTTGACTTAGAAGACATGTCAGCATTCCAAGTTTAATCCATAAAGCTTTTCTAGCTAAAATAGCTAGAGACATATACCTGACATCAACTCTAATGATATCAAAAGATGGTATCACCAATAAAATTATTAGCATGTTATAGAATAATAATAATGCTTTAAAATTATGATCTGTTACTTGTTGCGCTAAAGCTTCTAACCAAAAAGTTGAAGCTGCAGCAACATCCGCTAAAAATATAGCAGGTCTAAGAAGATTACCTGAACATAAGGAAGCTTTTCTTAGAAAGGATTCAATTTTCCTATCTAAAGGATCCTTAAATTAAGTACTATCTGCCGTAGGAATAGTAGTACATTAGCAGGAGTAGAGACAGCCCCATAACCTTAGGGATTTTTGTCCCAAAAAACTCTAATCTGTCAGATGGCACAGGATATAATTTGCTTAAACGTCTAGAAGGAGTAAATAAATTACCCAAATTATTCCATTCCCTGGAAATTACTTCAGAAATAGCATCAGGGAGATAAAACACTTCTGGAATAACTACAGGAGATTTAAAAACCTTATTTAAACGTTTACATTTAGTATCAAGAGGACCAGAATCCTCTATTTCTAATGCAAATAACACTTCTTTAAGTAAAGAACGAATAAATTCCATCTTGAACAAATACAAAGATTTATCAGCATCAACCTCTGAGACAGAAACCTCTGAACCAGAAGAACCATTATCAGTATCAGAATGATGATGTTCATTTAAAAATTCATCTGAAAAAAGAGAAGTTTTAAAAGACTTTTATGTATACTAGAAGGAGAAATAACAGACATAGCCTTCTTAATGGATTTAAAAAATAAAATCTCTTATGTTATCAGGAACACTCTGAAAATTAGATGTTGACGGAACAGCAACAGGTAATGTAACAGTACTAAAGGAAATTTTATCTGCATTAATAAGTTTGACGTGACATGCAATACAAATAACAGCTGGAGAAACAGATACCAAAAGTTTATAGCAGATACACTTAGCTTGGTAGCTCCAGCACTGTGCAGTGATTTCCCTGAAGTATCTTCTGACTCAGTTGCAACGTGGAACATCTTGCAATATGTAAAAGAAAAAAAACAACATATAAAGCAAAATTGATCAAATTCCTTAAATGACAGTTTCAGGAATGGGAAAAAAATGCCAGTGAACAAGCTTCTAGCAACCAGAAGCAATAAATAATGAGACTTAAATAATGTGGAGACAAAAATGACGCCCATATTTTTTAGCGCCAAAAAAGACGCCCGCATTATTTGGCGCCTAAATGCTTTTGGAACGCCGACATTTTTGACGCAAAAAAACGTCAAAAAATGACGCAACTTCCGGCGACACGTATGACGCCGGAAACAGAAAAAATTTTTTTGCGCCAAAAAAGTCCGCGCCAAGAATGACGCAATAAAATGAAGCATTTTCTGCCCCCGCGAGCCTAACAGCCCACAGGGAAAAAGTCAAATTTTTTAAGGTAAGAAAAAATGATTGAAACAAATGCATTTATCCCAAATATGAAACTCACTGTCTGAAAAATAAGGAAAGTTGAACATTCTGAGTCAAGGCAAATAAATGTTTGAATACATATATTTAGAACTTTATAAATAAAGTGCCCAACCATAGCTTAGAGTGTCACAGAAAATAAGATTTACTTACCCCAGGACACTCATCTACATGTTTGTAGAAAGCCAAACCAGTACTGAAACGAGAATCAGCAGAGGTAATGGTATATATAAGAGTATATCGTCGATCTGAAAAGGGAGGTAAGAGATGAATCTCTACGACCGATAACAGAGAACCTATGAAATAGACCCCGTAGAAGGAGATCACTGCATTCAAATAGGCAATACTCTCCTCACATCCCTCTGACATTCACTGCACGCTGAGAGGAAAACCGGGCTCCAACTTGCTGCGGAGCGCATATCAACGTAGAATCTAGCACAAACTTACTTCACCACCTCCATCGGAGGCAAAGTTTGTAAAACTGAATTGTGGGTGTGGTGAGGGGTGTATTTATAGGCATTTTAAGGTTTGGGAAACTTTGCCCCTCCTGGTAGGAATGTATATCCCATACGTCACTAGCTCATGGACTCTTGCTAATTACATGAAAGAAAGGTAATTTTGTAATTATTTTAACTAGGTAACTATTAAATAGTTCTTAACTATTTAATAGCTATTGTACCTGGTTAAAATAATTACAAAGTTGCCTGTAAAATAAATATTAATCCTAAAATAGCTACAAAGTAATTATAATTTATATTGTAGCTATATTAGGATTTATTTTACAGGTAAGTATTTAGCTTTAAATAGGAATAATTTATTTAATAAGAGTTAATTAATTTCGTTAGATGTAAATTATATTTAACTTAGGGGGGTGTTAGTGTTAGGGTTAGACTTAGCTTTAGGGGTTAATACATTTATTAGAATAGCGGTGAGCTCCGGTCGGCAGATTAGGGGTTAATAATTGAAGTTAGGTGTCGGCGATGTTAGGGAGGGCAGATTAGGGGTTAATACTATTTATTATAGGGTTAGTGAGGCGGATTAGGGGTTAATAACTTTATTATAGTAGCGCTCAGGTCTGCTCGGCAGATTAGGGGTTAATAAGTGTAGGCAGGTGGAGGCGACGTTGTGGGGGGCAGATTGGGGGTTAATAAATATAATATAGGGGTTGGCGATGTTAGGGCAGCAGATTAGGGGTACATAGGGATAATGTAAGTAGCGACGGTGTCCGGAGCGGTAGATTAGGGGTTAATAATAATATGCAGGGGTCGGCGATAGCGGGGGCGGCAGAATAGGGGTTAATAAGTGTAAGGTTAGGGGTGTTTAGACTCGGGGTACATGTTAGAGTGTTAGGTGCAGACGGAGGAAGTGTTTACGCATAGCAAACAATGGGGCTGCGTTAGGAGCTGAACGCGGCTTTTTTTCAGCTCAAACAGCCCCATTGTTTCCTATGGGGGAATCGTGCACGAGCACGTTTTTGAGGCTGGCCGCTTGCGTAAGCAACTCTGGTATCGAGAGTTGAAGCTGCGTTAAATATGCTCTACGCTCCTTTTTTGGAGCCTAACGCAGCCTTTATGTGTACTCTAAAAAGTATAAGCAGGAATAGAGGCGCCAATGGTGCAGGTAAATGGTGGTACAAATAGCAATAATAGCCCAGTGTACACAGGGTACTCACATTTATGGAAGGCACTCACTTGTACCTATAGAGACGGGCTGGATTTTAGCAGCAATCCAGCTAGCTGATCCAGGGTGAGCTGGCTGGTTCGTGGGTGTTAGAGTGCAGATACTCTAAAGTAGCATAGCAAGGCAGTACCATATATAACACTGAGAGTGGATTTATATAAAAAAATGAATTTATTTAAAACATATAAAAAGGTTTACCACTCATAACAGTGTTAAAAAAGTACTAGGTACATCAGGAATACATGCGACGCGTTTCTCAGTTAAAAACTGTTTCCTCAGGCATGTTTCTACACAAATATTTACTCCTTATATAGGGCTATGCTACTAAACAACACCCACACCCCACCCCCAACAATTGGCGTGACACAGACCAATCAGTATCCCTCATTCAAAATGTTTCCACCCCTGTGGTGATCTGATCACATAAATACTTAAATGAGGATGTATTTACTTATAATATATATATATGACCTAACTGCTTCTTAAATTTTATGTATATGTATGTAAAAATTTCACAGTTGCATAGTGTTTTTGCGGCCAACATTTGGTGGTAACGAGTGTTCGTCAATTCTATGTTCTAATTGGACGTCCTAGCTGTCAATCATCGTGTATTAGTCGTACCTGTACTGCTTGCTTAGGATTCGTCTATGTAGCCGTCAATCAAACCTGCTTGTCATTTGTTACTAGTGAGTGGAGCGTCCAATGAATAGGCTGATATCGGGCGTGCCCCCACTGTGCTGTCATCAGTAGTACACTACAATGGGCGCCCATCGAGGAAATCTATTGGTTGCTGCATAGTGATTGTAACCAGAGTATCCCATTGGTTCTACTGCCGGGTGTTGTATTGAGCAGGGATCACTATTGGTCAGCGGGTAATGTAAACAAAGTGCCCTATTGGTCAGGACCCCGGTGTAACACCGGTATCTACAGAATGATATTATTAGATCTATGAATGGATATGAATAAAAATAAAAATAAAGTGAACAATCTATTGATCAATATTATTTAAACGGTGATGGTGTCAATAAATAGCACAGTATGTTTGCTCAGAATGAATGTAAAGAGTAATATATGTGTGAATACATGACGCAATAATTTTGCTCATTTTTTGTGCATCCATAACATCGATAGATACCGAGTGGATGAAATTAAAATATAAGTGAGATGAAGTATAAGTGATAGGTGAACCTCATACTCATATATGTATAGCCACCATTTAATTGATAAAAAACGCCTAAAATAAAAATAGAGTCTATGTGATGTAAGAACCCTAAGTGGGTTGTGCTAGTGTAATTAAATCATACATATAAGGGTACTTGTGTTATATTTAAAGGAAAAAATGTGTGAATAAAAGTGATCATTAGTGTATGAATATAGTGTACCAATAGGAACCTATTGTTTGGTCTGTCATACATAAACACTGGTAAGTGTAAAGTATGTAAATATGATACATTTATCAGATCACGAGATGGACCCTATGTCTCAAGTATCCAGTCTATGGGTCATGAGGCATATTAATATAATATATTTATCCGATCTGAACAAGAAATAAACAAAATGTATCAGGTGTCCAGTCTGTGGGTCATAGGGCTCCTAAGTCTACTATGATATGCCCCTATATAGGGCGATCCCCCCTAAAACAGGGTGGCAGAACTAACTATGGGTACTACACTATTTCGGTCTTTATTGAGATAGATGTGGACTAACCGTCTACCATAATGTTAAACAAATGCCATAGAATCTATAACTTCATTTAGCCCTGTGGGGAAGAGTGTTTGGAATTTAAAAATCCAGTATGTTTCCCTTTGTCTCAGACGCGTGAATCTATTGTAATGATGACTGTTGGGGATACTCTCCAAAGGTGTAATACTAAATTGGCATTTGCCTGTCCTACTTTTAATGCAATAGTGCCTTGATACACTATGTTTAGATGAATGTTTGATTATATTCCGTTTGTGTTCCCCCCACCTGAGGCGTATCTTCCTAGAGGTGCGTCCAATGTACTGGACCCCACATGCACAAGTGAGTGCATAGATTACATAACCAGAGTTACATGTCAGATGTTCTCTGATCTGGTGTTCTTCCCCTGTTGCATGTGATATTATGGATTTTCTTCCATGTGTAATGAACTTACACATATGGCACCGTATATGTCCACATCTATAAGTCCCAATGTTGTTACTAGTCCTCCCATTCATGTGATCATGACTTCTAAGCCCATTCCTATTGCATTTTATGTGCTTCTTTGTCATAACTACCTTACTAGGTGCTAGTTTTTGTTTCAGGGTTGGCGCCCTCCTATACACTATCTTAGGTAGGGGGGCCAGCACTTTTTTTAGTACGGGGTCTCTAAGCAAGATGTGCCAATGTTTCTTTATAATTCTATTAACTGCTTTAAAGTTGGAATTATATTGTGTGACAAATAGAGGTTGTCCCTGATGGCCTGTATTTTCTGTCCCTTTTTTAGTCTTACAGGATAATAACGAGTTTCTATCTAGTGATCTTGCTCTGTTGTAGCCATATTCTATTAGGCCCTTAGGATAACCTTTTTCCCTAAATCTGTCCTTCAATATACCAGACTGTTCATCATACATATTAATAGAACTACAATTACGCCTAATGCGGCAAAATTGGCTGTAAGGAATATTAGTTTTCCAGTTGTTATAGTGGTTACTGGAATAATGTAGAAAATTATTACAGTCTACTGACTTGAAGTAAGTAGAAGTACAAACAGTACCATTAGGCCCCCACGTAAGCAATAAATCCAAAAATTCTATTGTTTGTATCTGTATATTGGATGTGAAGTCTATACCCATATTGTTGTTATTTAGGAAGTTTACAAATTCTTGCGCTTCTCCAATGGGGCCTTCAAAAATGAATAGTAGATCATCTATGTAACGGCCATAGAACACCAGATTGCCCCTCCACTTTGTATTGTAGATGTAAGTTTCTTCGAAAATCCCCATGAAGAGATTGGCAAAGCTAGGGGCAAATCTGGTGCCCATGGCCGTTCCCTTGGTCTGTAAGTAAAACTGGTCCAAAAATTGAAAGTAGTTATGTTTAAGTATGAAATCTATCAAAGTTATAAGATATTCTTTTTGTTTATCAGGCATATATATGTCTCTATTCAAAAAAATCGAGGTAGTTTTTAACGCCCATTCATGTGAGATATTAGAATATAAGGCTCCTACATCGCAGGATAGCCATATATAATTGTTTTTATACTGTATATTTGTGAGTTTTTGTAACAAATCTGTAGTATCTTTAATGAATGAAGGGAGGTGTTGGACATATTTTTGCAAAAACGTGTCAACGTATTCGCTCAACCTATCAGTTATGCTGTTGATGCCCGCTATAATGGGTCGTCCCGGTGGTTTAAGGGCATCTTTATGCAATTTTGGGAGATGGTAGTAATAGGGTATACTAGGATGGTCCGGAAGTAAGTATCTTTTTACTCTCTTGCTTAGAATACCCATTTTACTACCATCCTCCAAAATTTGAACAAGTTTTTTGGAAAATATTGATGTGGGATCCTGGGCTAATTTCCTGTAATAATTGGTATCATGAATTATACGTTCCGCTTCTCCAGTGTAATCTGAATAGTTCTGGATAACCAAAGCCCCACCCTTATCTGCCTGACGGATGACAATGTTTTTGTCACCCGTCAGACGTCTGAGGGCTTTCTCCTCATTTGGCCAGATTCTCTTATTGCCACTGATATGGTTGGGAATAGTCTCCCAATCATCCAATACCAGTTGCTGGAATAGATCTATGTATGAAACATCTTCTTTAGGTGGATTGAATGTCGACATAGGTGCAAGTGAGGTGTGGATGACAGAGTCAAATAATTCCTCAGTAAGCTGTTCAGGTTCACAATATATAGTGGGAGATGAATTCCTATTGGGTTGGTTGTCTAAAAGTATAGGTATGCCCTCTATGTTGTTTTTCCTAAGTGACTTTAAGGCGAAATATCTTTGTAATGCTAGTTTCCTCGTGTATTTATTGAGGTCTACAAAGAGATGGAAAAGGTCATGTGTATTAGGCGGGCAATAGGATAGGCCCCTACCCAGGATCCTTATCTCGTCATTAGATAGGGCATGTGAGGAAAGATTATATATTCCCTTTTTGAGTGTTTCTAATTTCTCTTTTTGTTTGGTTTTGCCTCTGCCTCTCCGTCCCCGTTTGGGAACGGTCTTTTTTTCCCATTTTGGGGCTGTTTGGGGGGCAACTGCTGGTTCCTCCTCCATAATGGAGCAAGGTTGGGTGCCCCTAAAAAAACCTCGTTAGAGGTAGTGGCCTGATTCTCATAGTGTGGAATTATATTATTACCATTTTCATTCTGTCCAAGATTATTATCAGAATTGAAGGAAGAGAATCTGTTTTGTACTGGGATCATATTTGGGTTGTCATAATGGTTCTGTGTATGATGTTGTTTAGGGGAAGTGTAGTTACCTTGATAGGGTAGCTGTTTATTCTGATAGCTCCTAGCTTGATGATTATCATCATTCCAACTATTCTGTCGTCTATTCTGCTGCATATTGGGATACGTCCTACCATATCCCAAGTTATGATGGTAGTGAGTGTTTTGGTGATGGTAATTAGCTCCCTGGTTCATTCTGGCTGGTCGATTTTTTCTTATTACCCTTGCCATACGATACTGTGGTCCAATCATCCTTCTTGTTAGTGCGAGTATAGGTGTGAACCTCTCCCTTACTATAGTCTTCCTCATCCCTCTTTAATTTTTTGTTTTTAATAGCAATGATTTCCATTTGATATTCATCCACTGTTTTTATAGTTTGAGTATTTAGTTTAGAGTATTCTGAATGCTCTTTCAATGGTTCTAAATCTTTCTGTACAGTGTCTATTTGGATGGATACCTCTGCTATTAATTTCTCCCGGTGGGCAATAAGGAGGTCAATAAGGTGAAAAGAGCAATCATCTAGGGCTTCATACCATTTTGTTAAGAGGTCTGTGTCATTTTTAAAAGAGCAATTCTTAAATAACCTCAAACCCCTAGGTATTTGCTTCTTCTCCTTATATTTCTTGAGACAATCAATGTCCCACCAATGTCTGTGTTCTGTTTTCAAAAGGTCTTCTAATTTCGAAAATAGATTTTCTACATTAATAGTGGGTGTGATGGTAGGGGAAGACTCTATGTAGTTATTACCTTGTTGGTGACTTAATCTACGTTGATTCCTTTCAACAGATGACAGCATGGTGACCAGGATATATGTACCCCAATATGTGGCTGTCTGTCTAGAGTGTTATGATTGGAAATAATATTCCTATGGAGTTGTAACTAGATAACAGTTATGACATATAACATATAACAACAAAGAGGTATATATACAATGGAATAATGTCACCCCAAATCCTGAGATAAAGTCCACAGGTAAGAGTCCAACACCAATTGGTAAGCACAATAAGTCCACAGATCCTTTTTGCGAGTGATGTTGTTGTTCAGATCTCACCAAAGCAAGGGCTGCTCTCCAACAATTCCAAACGAAAGAATCTGTTAAGAAAAAGCAACAAGAAAGAGGCGCCAATGGTGCAGGTCAATGGAGATTTTTGGTGTAACAAACGTATGTGAACACTAGGTACTCACAATATGAGAAGGCACTCAATTGTGCCGGTAGACACAGGCTGGGTTTTAACAGCAATCCAGCTGGCTGAACTAGGAAGCAGCTCTCTATCAGCATCCAGTAGGAGGAAATCTAAAAAGTATAAGCAGGAATAGAGGCGCCAATGGTGCAGGTAAATGGTGGTACAAATAGCAATAATAGCCCAGTGTACACAGGGTACTCACATTTATGGAAGGCACTCACTTGTACCTATAGAGACGGGCTGGATTTTAGCAGCAATCCAGCTAGCTGATCCAGGGTGAGCTGGCTGGTTCATGGGTGTTAGAGTGCAGATACTCTAAAGTAGCATAGCAAGGCAGTACCATATATAACAATGAGAGTGGATTTATATAAAAAAATGAATTTATTTAAAACATATAAAAAGGTTTACCACTCATAACAGTGTTAAAAAAGTACTAGGTACATCAGGAATACATGCGACGCGTTTCTCAGTTAAAAACTGTTTCCTCGGGCATGTTTCTACACAAATATTTACTCCTTATATAGGGCTATGCTACTAAACAACACCCACACCCCACCCCCAACAATTGGCGTGACACAGACCAATCAGTATCCCAAAAACACAAAGGGAAACATACTGGATTTTTAAATTCCAAACACTCTTCCCCACAGGGCTAAATGAAGTTATAGATTCTATGGCATTTGTTTAACATTATGGTAGACGGTTAGTCCACATCTATCTCAATAAAGACCGAAATAGTGTAGTACCCATAGTTAGTTCTGCCACCCTGTTTTAGGGGGGGTCGCCCTATATAGGGGCATATCATAGTAGACTTAGGAGCCCTATGACCCACAGACTGGACACCTGATACATTTTGTTTATTTCTTGTTCAGATCAGATAAATATATTATATTAATATGCCTCATGACCCATAGACTGGATACTTGAGACATAGGGTCCATCTCGTGATCTGATAAATGTATCATATTTACATACTTTACACTTACCAGTGTTTATGTATGACAGACCAAACAATAGGTTCCTATTGGTACACTATATTCATACACTAATGATCACTTTTATTCACACATTTTTTCCTTTAAATATAACACAAGTACCCTTATATGTATGATTTAATTACACTAGCACAACCCACTTAGGGTTCTTACATCACATAGACTCTATTCTTATTTTAGGCGTTTTTTATCAATTAAATGGTGGCTATACATATATGAGTATGAGGTTCACCTATCACTTATACTTCATCTCACTTATATTTTAATTTCATCCACTCGGTAACTATCGATGTTATGGATGCACAAAAAATGAGCAAAATTATTGCGTCATGTATTCACACATATATTACTCTTTACATTCATTCTGAGCAAACATACTGTGCTATTTATTGACACCATCACCGTTTAAATAATATTGATCAATAGATTGTTCACTTTATTTTTATTTTTATTCATATCCATTCATAGATCTAATAATATCATTCTGTAGATACCGGTGTTACACCGGGGTCCTGACCAATAGGGCACTTTGTTTACATTACCCGCTGACCAATAGTGATCCCTGCTCAATACAACACCCGGCAGTAGAACCAATGGGATTCTCTGGTTACAATCACTACGCAGCAACCAATAGATTTCCTCGATGGGCGCCCATTGTAGTGTACTACTGATGACAGCACAGTGGGGGCACGCCCGATATCAGCCTATTCATTGGACGCTCCACTCACTAGTAACAAATGACAAGCAGGTTTGATTGACGGCTACATAGACGAATCCTAAGCAAGCAGTACAGGTACGACTAATACACGATGATTGACAGCTAGGACGTCCAATTAGAACATAGAATTGACGAACACTCGTTACCACCAAATGTTGGCCGCAAAAACACTATGCAACTGTGAAATTTTTACATACATATACATAAAATTTAAGAAGCAGTTAGGTCATATATATATATATTATAAGTAAATACATCCTCATTTAAGTATTTATGTGATCAGATCACCACAGGGGTGGAAACATTTTGAATGAGGGATACTGATTGGTCTGTGTCACGCCAATTGTTGGGGGTGGGGTGTGGGTGTTGTTTAGTAGCATAGCCCTATATAAGGAGTAAATATTTGTGTAGAAACATGCCTGAGGAAACAGTTTTTAACTGAGAAACGCGTCGCATGTATTCCTGATGTGCCTAGTACTTTTTTAACACTGTTATGAGTGGTAAACCTTTTTATATGTTTTAAATAAATTCATTTTTTTATATAAATCCACTCTCAGTGTTATATATGGTACTGCCTTGCTATGCTACTTTAGAGTATCTGCACTCTAACACCCACGAACCAGCCAGCTCACCCTGGATCAGCTAGCTGGATTGCTGCTAAAATCCAGCCCGTCTCTGTAGGTACAAGTGAGTGCCTTCCATAAATGTGAGTACCCTGTGTACACTGGGCTATTATTGCTATTTGTACCACCATTTACCTGCACCATTGGCGCCTCTATTCCTGCTTATACTTTTTAGATTTCCTCCTACTGGATGCTGATAGAGAGCTGCTTCCTAGTTCAGCCAGCTGGATTGCTGTTAAAACCCAGCCTGTGTCTACCGGCACAATTGAGTGCCTTCTCATATTGTGAGTACCTAGTGTTCACATACGTTTGTTACACCAAAAATCTCCATTGACCTGCAACATTGGCGCCTCTTTCTTGTTGCTTTTTCTTTATGTGTACTCTGTGTTAGGGTGTTAGGTGCAGACGTAGGAAGTGTTTCCGCATAGCAAACAATGGGGCTGCGTTAAGAGCTGAACGCAGCTTTTTTGCAGGTGTTAGGTTTTTTTTCAGCTCAAACAGCCCCATTGTTTTCTATGGGGAAATCGTGCACAAGCACGTTTTTGAGGCTGGCCGCTTGCGTAAGCAACTCTGGTATCGAGAGTTGAAGCTGCGTTAAATATGCTCTAAGCTCCTTTTTTGGAGCCTAACGCAGCCTTTATGTGGACTCTCAATACCAGAGTTATTTTTATGGTGCGGCCAGAAAAAAGCCGGCGTTAGCTACGCGGGTCCTTACCGACAAAACTCTAAATCTAGCCGTTAGTTAATTATATTTAATTAATTTAATTGATTTAATTGTAGTGTAAGGTTAGGTGTTAGTGTAAGACAGGTTAAGTTTTATTTTACAGGTAATTTTGTATTTATTTTAGCTAGGTAGTTAGTAAATAGTTAATAACTATTTACTAACTATTCTATCTAGTTAAAATAAATACAAACTTGCCTGTAAAATAAAAATAAAACCTAAGATAGCTACAATGTAACTATTAGTTATATTGTAGCTAGCTTAGGGTTTATTTTACAGGTAAGTATTTAGTTTTAAATAGGAATTATTTAGTTATTAATAGTAGGTTTTATTTAGATTTATTTTAATTATATTTAAGTTAGGGGGTGTTAGGGTTAGGGTTAGACTTAGGTTTAGGGGTTAATAAATTTAATATAGTGGCGGTGACGTTGGGGGCGGCAGATTAGGGGTTAATAAATGTAGGTAGGTGGCGGCGATGTTAAGGGCGGCAGATTAGGGGTTAATAATATTTAACTAGTGTTTGTGAAGCGGGAGTGCGGCGGTTTAGGGGTTAACATGTTTTTTATAGTGGCGGGGATGTCGAGAGCGGCAGATTAGGGGTTAATAAGTATAATGTAGGTGTCGGCGATGTCGGGGGTGGCAGATTAGGGGCTAATAAGTGTAAGATTAGGGGTGTTTAGACTCGGAGTTCATGTTAGTTAGGGTGTTAGGTGTAAACATACATTTTGTTTCCCCATAGGAATCAATGGGGCTGCGTTACAAAGCATTATGCTGCTTTTTTGCAGGTGTTAGCCTTTTTTTTCAGCCGGCTCTCCCCATTGATGTCTATGGGGAAAACCATCTTACCGCAGCTTTCAGCAGCGCTGGTATTGGAGTGTGGTATGGAGCTCAATTTTGCTTTACGCTCACTTCTTCCCTGATAACGCCGGGCTTTTATAAACCTGTAATACCAGCGCTGTAGGGAAGTTAGCGGTGCAATAACTTGCAAGTTATTTTACCGCTCCGCTCTTACCGCAAAACTCGTAATCAAGCTGTATGAAAATAAAAAAGCCCCCCCCCAAAATAAAAACACCCCCTAATCTAAACTAAATTACCAATAGCCCTTAATGGCCTTTCTAGCGGCTAGATTTAGAGTTCGGCGGTAAAAGGGCTGTTAACGCTCCGCGGGTTTTTTTCTGGCCGCACCATAAATTTAACTCTGGTATCGAGAGTTCAAACAAATGCTGCGTTAGGCTCCAAAAAAGGAGCGTAGAGCATTTTTACCGCAAATGCAACTCTCGATACCAGAGTTGCTTACGGACGCGGCCGGCATCAAAAACGTGCTCGTGCACGATTCTCCCATAGGAAACAATGGGGCTGTTTGAGCTGAAAAAAAACCTAACACCTGCAAAAAAGCAGCGTTCAGCTCCTAACGCAGCCCCATTGTTTCCTATGGGGAAACACCTCCTAAGTCTGCACCTAACACCCTAACATGTACCCCGAGTCTAAACACCCCTAACCTTACACTTATTAACCCCTAATCTGCCGCCCCCGCTATCGCTGACCCCTGCATTACACTTTTAACCCCTAATCTGCCGCTCCGTAAACCGCCGCCACCTACGTTATCCCTATGTACCCCTAATCTGCTGCCCTAACATCGCCGACCCCTATGTTATATTTATTAACCCCTAATCTGCCCCCCACAACGTCGCCGACACCTACCTACACTTATTAACCCCTAATCTGCCGAGCGGACCTGAGCGCTACTATAATAAAGTTATTAACCCCTAATCCGCCTCACTAACCCTATCATAAATAGTATTAACCCCTAATCTGCCCTCCCTAACATCGCCGACACCTACCTTCAATTATTAACCCCTAATCTTCCGACCGGAGCTCACCGCTATTCTAATAAATGTATTAACCCCTAAAGCTAAGTCTAACCCTAA
Source organism: Bombina bombina (assembly GCF_027579735.1). NCBI lineage: Eukaryota > Metazoa > Chordata > Amphibia > Anura > Bombinatoridae > Bombina > Bombina bombina. The sequence goes on from NC_069504.1 coordinate 598,043,959, forward strand.
CACTAACACCCCCCTAAGTTAAATATAATTTTTATCTAACGAAATAAATTAACTCTTATTAAATAAATAATTCCTATTTAAAGCTAAATACTTACCTGTAAAATAAATCCTAATATAGCTACAATATAAATTATAATTATATTATACCTATTTTAGGATTAATATTTATTTTACAGGCAACTTTGTAATTATTTTAACCAGGTACAATAGCTATTAAATAGTTAAGAACTATTTAATAGTTACCTAGTTAAAATAATTACAAATTTACCTGTAAAATAAATCCTAACCTAAGATATAATTAAACCTAACACTACCCTATCAATAAAATAATTAAATAAACTACCTACAATTACCTACAATTAACCTAACAATACACTATCAATAAATTAATTAAACACAATTGCTACAAATAAATAAAATTAAATAAACTATCTAAAGTACAAAAAATAAAAAAGAACTAAGTTACAGAAAATAATAAAATATTTACAAACATAAGAAAAATATTACAACAATTTTAAACTAATTACACCTACTCTAAGCCCCCTAATAAAATAACAAAGCCCCCCAAAATAAAAAATTCCCTACCCTATTCTAAAATACAAATATTACAAGCTCTTTTACCTTACCAGCCCTGAACAGGGCCCTTTGCGGGGCATGCCCCAAGAATTTCAGCTCTTTTGCCTGTAAAAAAAAACATACTATACCCCCCCCCCAACATTACAACCCACCACCCACATACCCCTAATCTAACCCAAACCCCCCTTAAATAAACCTAACACTACCCCCCTGATGATCTTCCTACCTTGTCTTCACCATGCCAGGTTCACCGATCCGTCCTGGCTCCAAGATCTTCATCCAAGCCAAGCGGGGGCTAGACATCCACTGAAGAAGTCCAGAAGAGGGTCCAAAGTCTTCCTCCTATCCGGCAAGAAGAGGACATCCGGACCGGCAAACATCTTCTCCAAGCGGCATCTTCTATCTTCTTCCATCCGATGACGACCGGCTCCATCTTGAAGACCTCCAGCGCGGATCCATCCTCTTCTTCCGACGACTAGACGACGAATGACGGTTCCTTTAAGGGACGTCATCCAAGATGGCGTCCCTCGAATTCCGATTGGCTGATAGGATTCTATCAGCCAATCGGAATTAAGGTAGGAATTTTCTGATTGGCTGATGGAATCAGCCAATCAGAATATAGTTCAATCCGATTGGCTGATCCAATCAGCCAATCAGATTGAGCTCGCATTCTATTGGCTGTTCCGATCAGCCAATAGAATGCGAGCTCAATCTGATTGGCTGATTGGATCAGCCAATCGGATTGAACTTGATTCTGATTGGCTGATTCCATCAGCCAATCAGAAAATTCCTACCTTAATTCCGATTGGCTGATAGAATCCTATCAGCCAATCGGAATTCGAGGGACGCCATCTTGGATGACGTCCCTTAAAGGAACCGTCATTCGTCGTCTAGTCGTCGGAAGAAGAGGATGGATCCGCGCTGGAGGTCTTCAAGATGGAGCCGGTCGTCATCGGATGGAAGAAGATAGAAGATGCCGCTTGGAGAAGATGTTTGCCGGTCCGGATGTCCTCTTCTTGCCGGATAGGAGGAAGACTTTGGACCCTCTTCTGGACTTCTTCAGTGGATGTCTAGCCCCCGCTTGGCTTGGATGAAGATCTTGGAGCCAGGACGGATCGGTGAACCTGGCATGGTGAAGACAAGGTAGGAAGATCATCAGGGGGGTAGTGTTAGGTTTATTTAAGGGGGGTTTGGGTTAGATTAGGGGTATGTGGGTGGTGGGTTGTAATGTTGGGGGGGGGGTATAGTATGTTTTTTTTTACAGGCAAAAGAGCTGAAATTCTTGGGGCATGCCCCGCAAAGGGCCCTGTTCAGGGCTGGTAAGGTAAAAGAGCTTGTAATATTTGTATTTTAGAATAGGGTAGGGAATTTTTTATTTTGGGGGGCTTTGTTATTTTATTAGGGGGCTTAGAGTAGGTGTAATTAGTTTAAAATTGTTGTAATATTTTTCTTATGTTTGTAAATATTTTATTATTTTCTGTAACTTAGTTCTTTTTTATTTTTTGTACTTTAGATAGTTTATTTAATTTTATTTATTTGTAGCAATTGTGTTTAATTAATGTATTGATAGTGTAGTGTTAGGTTAATTGTAGGTAATTGTAGGTAGTTTATTTAATTATTTTATTGATAGGGTAGTGTTAGGTTTAATTATATCTTAGGTTAGGATTTATTTTACAGGTAAATTTGTAATTATTTTAACTAGGTAACTATTAAATAGTTCTTAACTATTTAATAGCTATTGTACCTGGTTAAAATAATTACAAAGTTGCCTGTAAAATAAATATTAATCCTAAAATAGCTATAATATAATTATAATTTATATTGTAGCTATATTAGGATGTATTTTACAGGTAAGTATTTAGCTTTAAATAGGAATTATTTATTTAATAAGAGTTAATTTATTTCGTTAGATAAAAATTATATTTAACTTAGGGGGGTGTTAGTGTTAGGGTTAGACTTAGCTTTAGGGGTTAATACATTTATTAGAATAGCGGTGAGCTCCGGTCGGCAGATTAGGGGTTAATAATTGAAGGTAGGTGTCGGCGATGTTAGGGAGGGCAGATTAGGGGTTAATACTATTTATGATAGGGTTAGTGAGGCGGATTAGGGGTTAATAACTTTATTATAGTAGCGCTCAGGTCCGCTCGGCAGATTAGGGGTTAATAAGTGTAGGTAGGTGTCGGCGACGTTGTGGGGGGCAGATTAGGGGTTAATAAATATAATATAGGGGTCGGCGATGTTAGGGGTAGCAGATTAGGGGTACATAGGGATAACGTAGGTGGCGGCGATTTGCGGTCGGAAGATTAGGGGTTAATTATTTTAAGTAGCTTGCGGCGACGTTGTGGGGGGCAAGTTAGGGGTTAATAGATATAATACAGGGGTCGGCGGTGTTAGGGGCAGCAGATTAGGGGTACATAAGTATAACGTAGGTGGCGGTCGGCAGATTAGGGGTTAAAAATTTTAATCGAGTGGCGGCGATGTGGGGGGACCTCGGTTTAGGGGTACATAGGTAGTTTATGGGTGTTAGTGTACTTTAGGGTACAGTAGTTAAGAGCTTTATAAACCGGCGTTAGCCAGAAAGCTCTTAACTCCTGCTATTTTCAGGCGGCTGGAATCTTGTCGTTAGAGCTCTAACGCTCACTGCAGAAACGACTCTAAATACCAGCGTTAGAAAGATCCCATTGAAAAGATAGGCTACGCAAATGGCGTAGGGGGATCTGCGGTATGGAAAAGTCGCGGCTGAAAAGTGAGCGTTAGACCCTTTAATCACTGACTCCAAATACCAGCGGGCGCCCAAAACCAGCGTTAGGAGCCTCTAACGCTGGTTTTGACGGCTACCGCCGAACTCTAAATCTAGGCCTAGCTCTTTTACATTTAAAAAAATCTAAGTTCCCCCATGAGTACCTATCCGGGGGTTAGACTTAGGCTTTTTTTTTTTTTTTTATTGTTTTTATTTTATTTTTAGATTAGGGATTTTATTGGACAGTAAAAGAGCTGAATGCCCTTTTAAGGGCCATGCACATACAAATGCCCTTTTAGGAGCAATGGGTTGCATACGGCTAGATTTAGAGTTTGGCGTTAGCCGTCAAAAGCAGCGTTAAGGGGTCCTAACGCTGCTTTTTACCACCCGCTGGTATTTAGAGTCAGCCAGGAAAGGGTCTACCGCTCACTTCCTTTCCGTGACTCCAGGCTACCGCAGATCCCCTTACGTCAATTGCGTATCCTATCTTTTCTATGGGATTTGCCTAACGCTGGTATTTGGAGTCTTGGAAGAACTGAGTGGTACAGCCTCTACCGACAAGACTCCTACCGCCAAAAAAAGTCAGTAGTTTAGAGCTTTATGGGCTAACACCGGAATATATAGCTCCTAACTACTGTGCTACAAAGTAAACTAACACCCATAAACTACCTATGTACCCCTAAACCGAGCCCCCCCCCCACATCGCAAACCCTCTAATAAAAAAATGTAAGCCCTAATCTGCCGACCGGACACCGCCGCTACCTACATTATAGCTATGAACCCCTAATCTGCTGCCCCTAACATCGCTGACACCTATATTATATTTATTACACCCTAATCTGCCCCCCCAATGTTGCCGCTACTTAACTACACTTATTAACCCCTAATCTGCCGACCGGACCTCACCGCCACTATAATAAATGTATTAACCCCTAAACCGCCGCCCTCCTGCCTCGCAAACACTATAATAACAATTTTTAACCCCTTATCTGCCCTCCCCAATATCGCCTCCACAAACCCTAATCTCCCGCCCGCAACGTCGCCACTACTATAATAAAGTTATTAACCCCTAAACCTAACTATAATAAATGTATTAACCCCTAAACCGCCGCCCTCCTGCCTCGCAAACACTATAATAACAATTTTTAACCCCTTATCTGCCCTCCCCAATATCGCCTCCACAAACCCTAATCTCCCGCCCGCAACGTCGCCACTACTATAATAAAGTTATTAACCCCTAAACCTAACTCTAACCCTAACCCTAACACCCCCCTAAGTTAAATATAATTTAAATTAAACGAAATAATATTCATATAGTTTAAAAAATTATTCCTATTTATAACTAAATACTTACCTAGAAAATAAACCCTAATATAGCTACAATATAACTAATAGTTACATTGTAGCTATTTTAGGATTTATATTTATTTTACAGGCAACTTTGTATTTATTTTAACTAGGTACAATAGCTATTAAATAGTTCATAACTATTTAATAGCTACCTAATTAAAATAAGTACAAAATTACCTGTAAAATAAATCCTAACCTAAGTTACAAATACACCTAACACTACACTATCATTAAATTAATTAAATAAATTACCTACAATTAGCTAAACTAAAATACAATTAAATAAACTAATCTATAATACAAAACCCCACTAATTTACAAAAAATAAAAAAATATTACAAGAAGTTTAAACTAATTACAACTAATCTAAGCCCCCTAATAAAATAAAAAGCCCCCCAAAATAAAAAAATGCCCTACCCTATTCTAAATTACAAAAGTTATCAGCTCTTTTACCAGCCCTTAAAAGGGCTTTTTGCAGGGCATTGCCCCAAAGTAATCAGCTCTTTTACCTGTAAAAAAAAATACAACCCCCTCAACATTAAAACCCACCACCCACATACCCCTACTCTAACCCACCCAAACCCCCCTTAAAAAAAACCTAACGCTAACCCCCTGAAGATCTCCCTACCTTGAGTCGTCTTCACCCAACCAGGCCGAAATCTTCATCCAAGGTGTGCAGAGAAGGTCCTTCATCCGGTAGAAGTCTTCATCCAGGCAGCGTCTTCAATCTTCATCCATCCGGAGCGGAGAAAAGCCATCTTCAAAGAAGCCGACGCGGAGCCATCCTCTTCAACCGACGACTGAACGACGAATGAAGGTTCCTTTAAGGGACGTCATCCAAGATGGCGTCCCTTCAATTCCGATTGGCTGATAGATTTCTATCAGCCAATCGGAATTAAGGTAGGAAAAATCTGATTGCCTGATCCAATCAGCTAATCAGATTGAAGTTCAATCCGATTGGCTGATCCAATCAGCCAATCGTATTGAGCTCGCATTCTATTGGCTGTTCCAATCAGCCAATAGAATACGAGCTTAATACAATTGGCTGATTGTATCAGCCAATCGGATTGAACTTCAATCTGATTGGCTGATTGAATCAGCCAATCAGATTTTTCTTACCTTAATTCCGATTGGCTGATAGAATCCTATCAGCCAATCAGAATTGAAGGGACGCCATCTTGGATGACGTCCCTTAAAGGAACCTTCATTCGTCGTTCAGTCGTCTGTTGAAGAGGATGGCTCCGCGTCGGCTCCTTTGAAGATGGCTCCGCTCCGGATGGATGAAGATTGAAGACGCCGCCTGGATGAAGACTTCTACCGGATGAAGTACCTTCTCTGCGCACCTTGGATGAAGATTTCGGCCCGGTTGGGTGAAGACGACTCAAGGTAGGGAGATCTTCAGGGGGTTAGCGTTAGGTTTTTTTAAGGGGGGTTTGGGTGGGTTAGAGTAGGGGTATGTGGGTGGTGGGTTTTAATGTTGGGGGGTTGTATTTTTTTTTACAGGTAAAAGAGCTGATTACTTTGGGGCAATGCCCCGCAAAAAGCCCCTTTAAGGGCTGGTAAAAGAGCTGATAACTTTTGTAATTTAGAATAGGGTAGGGCATTTTTTTTATTTTGGGGTCTTTTTTATTTTATTAGGGGGCTTAGATTAGGTGTAATTAATTTAAACTTCTTGTAATATTTTTTTATTTTTTGTAATTTAGTGTTTGTTTTTTTTTGTTATTTAATTGTATTTTAGTTTAGCTTATTGTAGGTAATTTATTTAATTAATTTAATGATAGTGTAGTATTAGGTGTATTTTTAACTCAGGTTAGGACATAATTTTACAGGTAATTTTGTACTTATTTTAACTAGGTAGCTATTAAATAGTTATGAACTATTTAATAGCTATTGTACCTAGTTAAAATAAATACAAAGTTACCTGTAAAATAAATATAAACCCTAAAATAGCTAAATATTGTAGCTATATTAGGGTTTATTTATAGGTAAGTATTTAGTTTTAAATAGGAATAATTTATTTAATAATAGGAATATTATTTCGTTTAATTTAAATTATATTTAAGTTAGGGGGGTGTTAGGGTTAGACTTAGGTTTAGGGGTTAATAACTTTATTATAGTTGAGGTGACCTTGTGGGCGGGAGATTAGGGGTTAATAATTGTAGGTAGGTGGCGGCGATGTTAGGGAGGGCAGATTAGGGGTTAATAAAATTTATTATAGCGTTTGCGAGGCGGGAGTGCGGCAGTTTAGGGGTTAATACATTTATTATAGTGGCGGCGAGGTCCGGTAGGCAGATTAGGGGTTAATAAGTGTAGGTAAGGTAGCGGCGACGTTGGGGGGGCAGATTAGGGGGTAATAAATATAATATAGGTGTCGGCCATGTCAGGGGCAGCAGATTAGGGGTTCATAGGGATAATGTAGGTTGCGGCGGTGTCCGGAGCGGCAGATTAGGGGTTAATAATATAATGCAGGTGTCAGCGATAGCGGGGGCAGCAGATTAGGGGTTAATAAGTGTAAGGTTAGGGGTGTTTAGACTCGGGGTTCATGTTAGGGTGTTAGGTGCAGACTTAGAGAGTGTTTCCCCATAGGAAACAATGGGGCTGTGCTAGGAGCTGAACGCTGCTTTTTTGCAGGTGTTAGGTTTTTTCCAGCCAGCTCAGCCCCATTGTATCCTATGGGGATATCGTGCACGAGCAGGTTTTTCCAGCTTACTGCTACCGTAGGCAAAGCTATTATTGAGAGTTGAAGGGAAGGTAAATTATGCTCAACGCTCCCTATTCTGAGCCTAACGCAGCCACTCAGACAACTCTAAATACCAGCATTGTCTTAAGGGTGCGCTGGGAAAAAAAGCAGCGTTAGCTACGCGGGTCTTTACCGATAAAACTCTAAATCTAGGCGTTAGTTTTTTAGTGTTAGTTTTTTTAATTTGGGGGGTTTGGTGGCTGGGGGTTTCACTGTTAGGGAGAATTAGTATTTTTTAAAGGTAAAAGAGCTGTTTAACTTAGGGCAACGCCCTACAAAAACATAATTTATGTAAGAACTTACCTGATAAATTAATTTCTTTCATATTGGCAGGAGTCCATTAGCTAGTGACGTATGGATATACAATCCTACCAGGAGGAGCAAAGTTTCCCAAACCTCAAAATGCCTATAAATACACCCCTCACCACACCCACAATTCAGTTTAACGAATAGCTAAGTAGTGTGGTGATAAAGAAAGGAGTAAAAAGCATCAACAAATGAATTTAGAAATAATTGTGCTTTATACATAAAATCATAACCACAATAAAAAGGGTGGGTCTCATGGACTCTTGCTAATATGAAAGAAATTAATTTATCAGGAAAGTTCTTACATAAATTATGTTTTCTTTCATGTAATTGGCAAGAGTCCATGAGCAAGTGACGTATGGGATAGTAATACCCAAGATGTGAAACTCCATAGAAGAGTCACTAGAGAGGGAGGGATAAAATAATAACAGACATTTTCCACTGAAAAAAATTAATCCACAACCCAAAATATAAGTTTATTCTCATAATGAAAAGAAAAAACTTAACATAAGCAGAGGAATCAAACTGAAACAGCTGTCTGAAAAACATTTCTACCAAAAAACTGCTTCCGAAGAAGCAAATACATCAAAACGGTAGAATTTAGTAAATGTTTGCAAAGAAGACCAAGTTGCTGCTTTGCAAATCTGATCAACTGAAGCTTCATTCTTAAAAGCCCACAAAGTAGAGACTGATCTAGTAGAATGAGCTGTAGCTCTCTGAGGCGGGGCCTGACCTGATTCCAAATAAAGCTGATAAATCAAAAAGCTTTAACCAAGATGCCAAGGAAATGGCAGAAGCCTTCTGACCTTTCCTAGAACCAGAAATAACAAATAGACTAGAAGTCTTCCTGAAATCTTTAGTAGCTTCAACATAATATTTCAAAGCTCTTACCACATCCAAAGAATGTAAGGATCTCTCCAAAGAATTCTTAGGATTAGGACACAAAGAAGGGACAACAATTTCTCTATTAATGTTGTTAGAATTCACAACCTTAGGTAAAAATTTAATTTAAGTCAACAAAACTGCCTTATCCTGATGGAAAATCAGAAAAGGAGATTCACAGGAAAGAGCAGATAATTCGGAAACTCTTCTAGCAGAATAGATGTCCAAAAGGAACAACACTCATACAAGAAAGTAATTTAATGTCCTGTAAATCCTTCAAAACCAAATTAAGACTCCAAGGAGGAGAGATTTATTTAATGACAGGCTTGATATGGATCAAAGCCTGTACAAAACAGTGAATATTAGGAAGCTTAGCAATCTTTCTGTGAAATAAAACAGAAAGAACAGAGATTTATCCCTTCAAGAAACTTGCAGACAAACCCTTATCCAAACCATCCTGAATAAACTGTAAAATTCTAGGAATTCTAAAAGAATGCCAGGAGAATTTATGAGAAGAACACCATGAAATATAAGTCTTCCAAACTCGATAATAAATCTTCCTAGAAACAGATTTACGAGCCTGTAACATAGTATTAATCATTGAGTCAGAGAAAGCTCTATGACTAAGCACTAGGCGTTCAATTTCCATACCTTCAAATTTAATGATTTGAGATCCTGATGGAAAAACGGACCTTGAGACAGAAGGTCTGGCCTTAATGGAAGTGGCCAAGGTTGGCAACAGCAAGCGAATAATGCTAGACAAATCAGGATCCATTTCCTGTTGCAATAAACTTTCCAACCAAAAAGTTGATGCAGCTGCAACATCAGCCATATAAATGGCAGGCCTGCGAAGATAGCCAGAATATAACTAAGCTTTCCTTAGATAAGATTTAAGTTTACTATCTAAAGGGTCTTTAAAAGAAGTACTATCTTCCATAGGAAGAGTAGTACGTTTAGCAAGAGTAGAAATAGCCCCATCAACTTTGGGGATCTTTTCCCAAAACTCCAATCTAACTGCTGGCAAAGGACACAATTTTTTAAACCTTGAAGAAGGAATAAAAGGAGTACCAGATTTATTCCATTCCTTAGAAATCATATCAGAAATAGCATCAGGAACTGGAAAAACCTCTGGAGTAACCACAGGAGGTTTATAAACAGAATTTAAACATTTACTAGTTTTAATTTCAAGAGGACTAGTTTCCTCAATATCCAATGTAATCAACACCTCTTTTAACAATGAATGAATGTACTCAATTTTAAATAAATAAGTCGATTTGTCAGTGTCAATATCTGAGGATCTTCTGATTCAAATGTGACCGCTGCTTCATAACTGCTGTTTCTGGCGAGCCTGCAGGCTCGCCAGAAACACAGGGCATCAAGCTCCATTTGGAGCTTGATAGATAGGCCCCATAGCCTTCTGAATCGCATCAGCAATAAAATCTTTTATATTCACAGGTATATCATGTACATTAAATGTTGAAGGAACAACAGGCATTGTACTATTACTGATGGACACATTCTCTGCATGTAAAAGCTTATCATGACAACTATTACAAACCACAGCTGGATATAGTGGCCCATAGTTATCAAGGTCTGGCGGACCTCGCTGAATATGGCGAGCAATACGCTTGCCGTATTCAGCATTGCACCAGCAGCTCACAAGAGCTGCTGGTGCAACGCCGCCCCCTGCAGACTCGCAGCCAATCGGCCACCAGCAGGAGGGTGTCAATCAACCCGATCGTACTCGATCGGGTTGATTTCCAGTGATGTGTGTCTGCCTGCTCAGAGCAGGAGGACAGGTTATGGAGCAGTGGTCTTTGTGACCACTGCTTCATAACTGCTGTTTCTGGTGAGTCTGATGACTCGCCAGAAACACGGGGCATCAAGCTCCATTCGGAGCTTGATACATATGCCCCATAACTCCACAAATTTACAACAGATGCACTTAGTTTTGGAAGAACTGTTATCAGGCAGCATGGTTCAAATAGTGGTTTCTGAAACAGGATCACACGCTCGCGTCATGGTAGACGCAACCTTGTGCAAGGAAATGATGAATTTACGTCATCGGACGTAACTTCGCATCAAAAAAATTCTCGTGCCAAGAATGACGCAATAAACTTTGGCATTTTGCGCCCTCGCAAGCCTAATTTTGCCCGTAAAATTTTATGAAAAAGCAGTCAATTGAAAAAAGACTATACCCCAGGTAAGAAAAATATTTTACTAAATATATTTTTTCCCAAATATGAAACTGATAGGCTGCAAAAGGAAATATATATAAACCTGACTCATGGCAAATATAAGTACAATACATATGTTTAGAACTTTATATTAATGCATAAAGTGCCAAACCATAGTTGAGAGTGTCTTAAGTAATGAAAACATACTTACCGAAAGACACCCATCCACATATAGCAGATAGCCAAACCAGTACTGAAACAGTTATCGGTAGAGGTAATGGAATATGAGAGTATATCGTCGATCTGAATAAGGGAGGTAGGAGATGAATCTCTACGACCGATAACAGAGAACCTATGAAATAGATCTCCCGTGAGGAAAACCATTGCATTCAATAGATGATACTCCCTTCACATCCCTCTGACACTCACTGTACTCTGAGAGGAATCGGGCTTCAAAATGCTGAGAAGAGCATATCAACGTAGAAATCTTAGCACAAACTTACTTCACCACCTCCATAGGAGGCAAAGTTTGTAAAACTGAATTGTGGGTGTGGTGAGGGGTGTATTTATAGGCATTTTGAGGTTTGGGAAACTTTGCCCCCCCCTGGTAGGATTGTTTATCCCATACGTCACTAGCTCATGGACTCTTGCCAATTACATGAAAGAAAAGCCCTTTTAAGGGCTATGGGTAGTTTTTTTTATTTTGCGGGGGCTTTTTTATTTTCATAGGGATTAGGTTTAATTTTTTTCTTTTTGATAATTTGGTTTATTATTTTCTGTAATGTTAGATTTTTTTATTTTTTCAATTTTAGATTAATTTAATTTAATCTTAGTTTTTTATTTTTTTAAGAACTGTTAGGATTTTTTATTTTAATTATAATTTAGTATTTTATGTAATTTGGGGTTAATTTAGGGGGCGTTAGGTTAGGGGATTTAGCAATTAAATTAGTTATTTGCATTGTGGGGGGTTGCGGTTTAGGAGTTAATAGATTAATTAAAGAGACACTAAACCCAAACATTTTCTTTCAAGATTCAAGTAGAGAATACAATTTTAAACAACATTCCAATTTAAGTCTATTGTCTAATTTGCTTCATTCTTTAGATATCCTTTGTTAAAGAAATAGCAATGCACATGGGTGAGCCAATCACACAAGGCATCTACGTGCAGCAACCAATCAGCAGCTACTGGGCCTATCTAGATATGCTTTTCAGCAAAGTAAATCAAGATAATGAAGCAAATTAGATAATAGAAGTAAATTAGAAAGTTGTTTAAAATTGCATGCTCTTTCTAAAGCATGAAAGAAAAAATTTGGGTTTCATGTCCCTTTAAGTTTATTGCGATGTGGGGGTTTGGCGGTTTAGGGGTTAATAAGTTAGTTACTTTGCGATGTGGGGGTTTGGCGGTTTAGGGGTTAATACATTTATTAGGTAGTGTGCGATGTTGGGGTTGGCGGATTTAGGGGTTAATACTTTTATTAGGTCGATTGCGATGTGGGTGAATGGTGGATTAGAGGTTAATACATTTATTAGGTAGATCGTGATGTGGGTGAATGGCGGATTAGGGGTTAATTGTTTAATTAGGAATATTGCGTTGTGGGGTGTTGTCGGTTTAGGGGTTAATACTTTTAGTATTAGTTGCAAAGTGGGGGGATTGCAGATATAGGGGTTTTTACGTGTCGGTTTATTTTTGGGAGGCGTGTTAGACTTTCACAGGAGATTGTAAAAAAATTCTTATGCGCCAGCAGTTTCTAAAGTACCGTAAGTCACTGGCGACTCCAGGAAATGTGCATGCACGCACATTTCTGGACATCGCTAGTTTATCCGACTTATGGCCCTTTATAAACTGCCGGCGGGATTCATGTGATTCCCCCGATGTGCGAGGCGAAATTACGGGAGGCGCGGGTTTCAGCAGTTGCGCTGAAGCCTGCGTCGCATATGCAATCTCGCCCATGGTGTCTTTTGCTCCCTTTCAGGATTATCTTCAGGAGTGTCAGGTGTACAAGAGATAGGACAAAGCTTTGTATAGGTCAGGTGACTGTATGAGAAGGTAGAAATTATCATACTGTTTTCTTTAATCACTTTTTATACAATATTGGTTAACCTTTTAAATCCCTACTTTAAATATCCACATTTTGCAGACTGCAACTGTGGCACTGATATGGCTAAATTATATCATTCTTACTGCCCTCTCTGGCTCCAGAGTGGCTATTTCTCCTGTTCTGATACAAGTATGGCTTAGTCCATTCACTGCCAACATATTAACATTTAAAATGGAGACATTTTGCTGTTGCTACTTTATATATCCGTAAAAGTCTATCTATAGAAAGATCTATAGGGGGCGCTGTAACAGACAACCAAATTAAACAACAAAAAGTGGATGGTACATGTAAAATACACAGCAATGACCCTTTCAACAAGAAGATTAAGTCCTCAGTGTTCAAAGCTCAATATAAGCAAAACAAGGAAAGTTCATCAAGAGGGTCAGGACGGCTGCACTCCTCTTCACACAATAAATGTGGAGCATTTCTACGGTATCTGGCAAACAAAAGAGAGACACCTCATGTGTGTATCAATAGACTATAATGAATAGTCATGAAGATACAGCAAAAAAGGTTACTCACATCTCCAAATAGCATGCTTATGTGCCGGTAGGCGCAGGCTGACAGATTAACAGGTGTATCAGCTTATCTCCTCCCAGATACTGCAAATGTACCAGGGCTTCTCTAAGGTCTCAAAAAAACAAACAAACAGCAGTTAAAAAAGTGTACTCTCTTGATATATAGGGCTTTAAAACACTGATCTTTTAAAACAGATTTATTAAAACCATTTAAAACAATACAGTGACTGGGGGCATCAATGTTGCTTCCCTAGGTCATGCAACGCGTTTCTCAGCAATAAGCATCAATCAGTGTTTTCAAGCCCTATATTCCAAGAAAGCACACTCTCTTTTGTGTGGATACTTTATATATCCTGTTGCTATTGAAAAAGATATTAATATTGTTAGAAGGTTCAAACTTCAACTTGAATAGCAAAAATTGCCATGCTGGGCCATACAAAAGCTCAACCTTAATGAGGAGAACTGGAGAAAGCATTCTACAGGGAAAAGTATGGGAAGAACAGGTTTCAAAAGGAAACAGAATGGCTCTGGTAAAATGATGGGAGTTATAGATTGAAATTAAACTAGATTGATAACGGCAATAATCAGAAAGGTTCTGAAAAACGTACTCCTCAATTTGTTAAATAAGCAAAACAGTATTATATTGTGGTTGTTCTGCAATATATGATTTATTATATGATATAATAGTCTTGAATAAACCCTGTTTTTCATGGTTCAGCTATAACTAGAAAAAAACATAGATATTAAGCAGAGATCCTAGATTTAAAAAAAATAATAACAATTGCAAGATACAGCTAATTAAGGTGGTATAACAGATCAAACAATATCCTGGTATGTGCAGCATATCAAACAACTTCTTCCAGCATAAATAGGATAACTGGAATCCTCTATTGATGATCATTGTTAATAGAAACATAGATATTGACGGCAGATAAGAGCCATAGGCCCAGCAAGTCTGCCCGACCTTACCTAACAGTATAAACTTATCTAGTTCGTAGGATAGCCCTATGCTTGTCCCATGCATTTTTAAAGTCCCCCACAGTGTTTGTTGCTACTACCTCTTGAGGAAGTTTATTCCATAAATCAATCACTCTTTCTGTAAAGAAGTGCTTCCTCAAATTACTTCTGAATCTACTACCCTTTAGCTTGAGCTCATGACCCCTTGTTCTTGAATTTTCCATTTTATGTAAAATACCCACAGCCTCAGTTTTACTAAACCCTTTAATGTACTTGAAAGTTGCTATCATATCACCTCTTTCCCTTCTCTCCTCTAAGCTATACATATTTAGGTCATTGAGCCTATCCTGGTAAGTTTTATTTTTTAGACCATGTACCATTTTGGTAGCCCTCCTTTGCACAGATTCAAGTTTGTTAATATCCTTCTGAAGATATGGTCTCCAGAACTGCACACAATACTCAAGATGAGGCCTAACTAATGATCTATAAAGTGGCATAAGAACCTTACTATTTCTGCTGCAAATACCTCTACCAATACATCCAAGCATTCTGCTAGCCTTACTCGCTGCATTACTACATTGTTTACTAAGTTTTAAATCATCTGAAATAATAATTCCCAAGTCCTGTTCCTCGTCTGTAACAGTCAGTAAAGTGTCATTGAGTCTGTAATTAACATTTGGATTTTTCTTCCCTAAATGCATTATTTTACACTTTGCTGTGTTAAACTTTAGACCCCAGTCATTTGTCCAATCCTCCAATTGTTGTATATCACTTCTCATTTTGTCTACCCCCCCTGGAACATCCACTCTGTTGCAAATTTTTGTATCATCTGCAAAGAGACATACTTTCCCCTGTAGCCCTTTGCTGATATCGCAGATAAATATGTTAAACAAAACAGGCCCCAGAACTGACCCCTGAGGAACACCACTAGTAACAGCCCCCTCTGCTGAATGAACTCCATTTACTAAGACACTTTGTTTTCTGTCCTTAAGCCAGCATTCCACCCAGTTCACAATTTTTGAATCTAGACCAAGGAGATATAGTTTGTGAATAAGTTTATTGTGTGGGACGGTGTCAAATGCTTTGCTGAAATCTAGATATGCTACATCAACTGCTCCTCCCTTGTCTAATACTTTTGTTACATAATCAAAGAAGTCAATTAGATTAGTCTGACATGATCTCCCTGAAGTAAAACCATGCTGATTTTGGTCCTCTAAATTGTTTGTCTTTATGTAAGTCATAATTCTTTCTTTTAAGAGGCTTTCCATTAATTTCCCTACTACTGAAGTTAAACTAACTGGCCTGTAGTTGCCAGATTCTTCTCTACTGCCCTTTTTATGAAGGGGTATTACATTTGCTATTCTCCAATCATCTGGGACAGCTCCTGTTAATAGTGACTGATTAAACAGATCAGTTGAATAACTAAGCCACAATAATTATTTTATACATAGAGCTATATTCTCTATGGCTAACAGTAGGTTAGAGATGAAATTAACTGAAACATTCTGGTATGATGGGGACATGTTTCTTAGCAGGGTCTTTTTAATTTTAAGATATGCTATTAAAGGGAAACTAAAAACAAGCTTTAAAACATCTTGAACTAAATAAAGTATATTGTCAGTAAGGTAATTTTTAAAAAAATATTTAAGGCAGACAAGATGTCTAAAAGTTGGTGACCTTGGTGACAGCCCACAAGTCAGGTCCAGTAGAGCCAGACATATGAAAATAATGGAAGTGGGAATGTGTTCTTTTCAAGACTCTAGCATTTTAATAGGCAGTGTAAGGACCAGCATGGGACTGCAGCAATCTAAGGGTTAAGGCTGAAGGTAGTGAGATAGGAGAAGAGGGGCTGGGTAAAGAAGCTAGTGCAACATTGCTGCTAGAGTAGGGAGGAGCCCCTTCCTTACTTTAAAAGTGGTGTTCACAGTTTCCTGGCCTTCTTTCTCCCTGGATCTTGAAGCAGAGACATTTTCCCTCCCTCCCTTGTTATGATGGCGACTATAAATGCTTCTTGATAGATGCCAATGGCATAGGTATAATTATTCAATCTAAGCTCGGTAAGACCATAACGGTAGTCTTTGCTTCTCCCATCTCTGATTACTCAGTTTGAATGGCTGAGTATCAGATACCCTTATAAGTGGAGCACCTCTTGCACCCTGATTGTGGGAGGTTGCGGCCCTGTTGCACTGGAGAGGTTGAAGTGATGACGGAACTACCGAGAGGGGTGGACAGCCTCAGGTGCACATGAGGTGCCCCTCCTTCCCCTTGTAGGTGGGTCGTGTGATCTCAGCAACCCCTTAGTAGCATCTCCTTTGAGCAGTTTTCGGTTGGGCCGCTGGCCTCTGACAGTGCTGGGTTAGTTAGCTCTTTCTTGCCGCCATCTTAGCCTACTTGTCAGTTTTATAATGTTTTATTTAATGTTTAATAAAAACATTTTTGACCTGTGATGGCCAAAAAATGTCCATAAAGAAGTTATTGCATGCTTATTTATTTATTTAAAGTTTTATATATATATATATATATGTACTTTTACCTCTCTGCTGGTAGCGAGTAGTAAGCCTTTAATCCCTTTCAAGTTTGGTAGAACTATACTTTTCAATTAAAAGCCAAAAAGAGCCACAGGAATGTAAACTGTCTCCCTGCCAGTGGGGGATAATTCATTACAAAACTGAGAATAGGGGGCCTATTTAATAACGTGCGAGCGGACATGATCCGATATTGCAGATCATGTCCGCTACACATCGATAAATGCCGACAGCATGCGCTCTCTGCATTTATCATTGCACCAGCAGTTCTTGTGAACTGCTGGTGCAATACCACCCCCTGCAGATTTGTGGCCAATTGGTCGCTAGCAGGGGGTGTCAATCAACCCGATCGTATTGGATCGGATTGATTTCCAGCGATGTCTGTCTGCCGAATCAGAGCAGGTGGACAGGCTATGGAGCAGTGGTCTTTAGACCTCTGCTTCATAACTTGTGTTTCTGGCGAGCCTGACACAGGGCATCAAGCTCCATATGGCGCTTGATAAATAAGCCCCTAAATCTAAGATTAAGATGAATGTATTGTTCATTATTTAAAAAGCAGGAAAGAACCTCTTAACCTGAGCTCAGCATTCTGCAAAGCATAAAGGGATATAAAACCCACATTTTTTCACAAATGATTCATATAACACAGGCAATTTTAAACAACTTTCTAATTTACTTCAATTAACAATTTTTTCAGGGACGTACTCTTATTAGCCGGCCCATTTCTAGAGTACTATATGGCAGACGTTTTGCTAGAATGTTTTCCATTTGCTAGAGCACTAGCTGGCAGCACTATTCCCTGCCATGTAGTGCGCCACTGCCTACCTAGGTATCTTGAACGCAAAGCTAATTTTATAAACAAAGTAAATTTAATTTATTTTTTGAAAATGATATACTCTGTCTAAACAGAGTCAAAAGACACATTTTGGGTTTCATAACCCTTTAAAAGACTCACAAGTAGCGGTGGTATTGTAGAACCATAATTGTATGGCCACATGTTAAAAGATATTCATAATGCTAAAGTTATAAATTCTGTATATGTGTAATTTTGAGATTGTAGCTGACCTCAGTTGTTCAGAGAGCTCCAATATAATTGAGCAGTAGATATTTAACATTAGTACAGTTTAGTTTTCTATAATCAGAGAAGGGATGTAAGAAATGGTCCTGTATGAAGCGGAGGATCAAACTTAGACCTTAATTAAATTATCTAAAGTTAATTAAAATATCTTCCATCAATACACAATCTACAAATTACATTCCAGAGAATGGGTAAATATACACAAAAAATAATTTATGATCCCATGAGTAGATCAATAGACCAGCGATCTGTGAACTCCCTAGATATTTTAAAAGAGAAACATAAATGCAATTTAGTGAGTAACTTAAAGGGCCGCTAAACCCAAAATCTTTCTTTCATGATTCAGATAGAGAATAGAAATTTAAACAACATTACAATTTACTTCCATTATTTATTTTGCATCATTTTTTAAATATCCTTAGTTGAAGAAAAAGCAATGCACATGGTGAGCCAATCACACAATGCTTTTATGTGCAGCAACCAATCAGCAGCTAGTGAGCATATCTAGATATGCTTTTCATCAAAGAATATCAAGAGAATAAAACAAATTAGATCATATAAGTAAATTAGAAAGATGTTTAAAATTGCATTCTCTTTCTAAATCATAAAAGAAAAAATGTGGCTGGCATGTCCCTTTAATACTGAGTAGTGTTACCAATCTGTGGCATCTACTATGGACCTTTACCTAATGGACCCTCACCAGAAAAATAGAGAAAAGAGTTGGAGAAATACAAATAGGAAAAACTATGCAATATGTGATGTATCTTATATTCTCTGTTTATTTTATTTTACAATAAAAATCATTTCAACTAATACTGAGTAGTGTTTTGAACACATAGGGCCAGATTACAAGTTGCACGCTATTTAGTGCTTTTGCTCACATGCAAACACCTCTGGAAGTACAATCGGGTTAGCGCATGTATTACAAGTTCGGATATCGCAACCACGCTAACTTCTTCTCCCCATAGACTTTAATGGAGCACGCTATTAAAAAAAATGTTACACCTACATCGCTAAACACAAAAAGCAAGATTACGAGTTTTGCGTTAGAGGCTATGCGGTGCTAACGAGCAGTTTCAGCTCACCGCTCACCTACAGACAACGCTGGTATTACGTTTTTTTTTCAACCCGGCGTTAGCCTCTAAAAAGTGAGCAGAGAGCAAAATTTAGCTCCACATCTCACTGTAATACCAGCGCTGCTTACGGTAGTGGTGAGCTGGCAAAACGTGCTCGTGCACGATTTCCCCATAGGAATCAATGGGGCAGAATCTGCTGGAAAAAAAACCTAACACCTTCAAAAAAGCAGCGTTCAGCTCTTAACGCAGCCCCATTGATTCCTATGGGGAAAGTAAATTTATGTCTACACCTAACACCCTAACATGAAACCCCGAGTCTAAACACCCCTAATCTTACACTTATTAACCCCTAATCTGCTGCCCCTGACATCGCCGCCACCTGCATTATATTATTAACCCCTAATCTGCTGCTCCGGACACCGCCGCCACCTACATTATACTTATGAACCCCTAATCTGCTGCCCACAACATCGCCGAACCCTACATTATATTTATTAACCCCTAATCTGCCGCCCCAACGTCGCCGCCACCTAAAAATAAAAATAAGTACAAATTTACCAGTAACATAAACCCTAACCTAAGTTACAATAACACCTAACACTACACTAAAATTAAATGAATTACCTAAACTAACTACAATTAAATACAATTAAATTAAATAAACTAAAGTACGGAAAAAAAACACTAAAATACAAAAAATAATAAAATAATTACAAGAATTTTAAACTGAGGGTCCCGGAGCCTCAACCGAAACAACAGCATGAAAGAGGAGATATGTCATCCTTTTGAATAATAGATTACAGGAAAGGCATTGATTTTAGAAACCCACAGATCATTATTTGCAACCGTGAAATAGAAAAAAACATTGATTAGACACCCGTTACACTTATTTATCCTCAGGCCTTTTTAGCATAGGCTCCAGGACCCTCAACAAAACCAGCAGCAGGAAAGAGGACATATGGCATACTTTTGTAAATTAGATTACAGGAAAGGCATTGATTTTAGAAACACAGAGATTACACCTAATCTAATCCCCCTAATAAAATAAAAAAGCCCCCCAAAATAAAAAAAATCCCTACCCTATACTAAATTAAAATTAGCCCTTAAAAGGGCATTTTGGGGGCCATTGCCCCAAAGTAATCAGCTCTTTTACCTGTAAAAAAAATACAATACCCCCCCAAAATTTACAACCCACCACCCACACACCCAACCCTACTCTAAAACCCACCAAATCCCCCCTTAATAAAACCTAACACTACCCCCTTGAAAATCACCCTACCTTGAGACGTCTTCACCCAACCGGGCAGAAGTGGTCCTCCAGAGGGGCAGAAGTCTTCATCCGATCCGGGCAGAAGAGGACCTCAGCCAATAGGATTTTTCCTACCTTAATTCCGATTGGCTGATAGAATCCTATCAGCGAATCAGAATGCAAGTGACGCCATCTTGGATTTCGTAATTTAAAGGAACCATCATTCGTTGGGTAGTCGTCGGTCTGGATGGATGCTCCGCGTCAGATGTCTTCAAGATGGATCCGCTCCACTCCGGATGGATGAAGATAGAAGATGCCGCCTGGATGAAGACTTCTGCCCATCTGGAGGTCCTCTTCTGCCCGGATCGGATGAAGGCTTCTGCCCCTCTGGAGGACCACTTCAGCCCGGTTGGGTGAAGACATCTCAAGGTAGGGTGATCTTCAAGGGGGTAGTGTTAGGTTTTATTAAGCGGGGATTGGGTGGGTTTTAGAGTAGGGTTGGGTGTGTGGGTGGTGGGGTGTAATGTTGGGGGGGTATTGTATTTTTTTTTTACAGGTAAAAGAGCTGATTACTTTAAGGGCTAGTTGTTATTTAGTATAGGGTAGGGATTTTTTTTATTTTGGGGGGCTTTTTTATTTTATTAGGGGGATTAGATTAGGTGTAATTAGTTTAAAATTCTTGTAATTATTTTTTTTTTTCTGTACTATAGTGGGTTTTTTTTCGCACTTTAATTTATTTAATTTAATTGTAGTTAATTGTAGTTAATTTAGGAAATTATTTTAATTATAGTGTAGTTTTAGGTGTAATTGTAATTTAGGTGAGGATTTATTTTACGATTTATTTTACAGGTAAATTTGAATTTATTTTAACTAGGTAGCTATTAAATAGTTAATAACTATTCAATAACTATTGTACCTAGTTAAAATAAATACAAAGTTGCCTGTAAAATAAAAATAAAGCCTAAGCTAGCTACAATGTAACTATTAGATATATTGTAGCTATCTTAGGGTTTATTTTATCGGTAAGTATTTAGTTTTAAATAGAAATTATTTATTTAATTGTAGTAATACATTTTGTTTATTAAATTATATTTAAGTTAGGGGGCTTAGGGTTAGGGTTAGACTTAGGTTTAGGGGTTAATACATGTAATATAGTTGCAGCGACGTTGGGGGCGGCAGATTAGGGGTTAATAAAATTTAACTAGTGTTTGCGCGGCGGGAGTGTGGCGGTTTAGGGTTAATATATTTATTACAGTGGCGCGATGTTCGGTCGGCAGATTAGGGGTTAAAAAATTTATTTAAGTGTTTGCGATGTGGGGGGGGCCTCGGTTTAGGGGTTAATAGGTAGTTTATGGGTGTTAGTTTACTTTTTTCACTTTAGTTAAGAGTTTTATGTTACGGCGTTAGCCCATAAAACTCTTAAATACTGACTTTTAAATGCGGTAGGAATCTTGACAGGAGAAGGTCTACCGCTCACTTCTACCAAGACTTGTAATACCGGTATTAGGAAAATCCCATTGAAAAGATAGGATATGCAATTGACATAAGGGGATTTGCGGTATGCTCGAGTCGCGGAAGAAAAATGAGCGGTACACTTGTACCTGCAAGACTCGTAATACCAGCGTTAGAAAAAAAGCAGCGTTGGGACCTCTCAACGCTGCTTTTTAAGGCTAACGCAAGACTCGTAATCCAGCCGGAAGGTAGTTATGCATATTTTACATTCAAATGTTCTTCACAAGAACATCTTCTTTTTGTTTAAAAAAATAAAATATATATATATATATATATATATATATATATATATAAAAAATGTTTTAAATATATATATATATTTGATGGTCTGTGTGAGACATTAGGCGGGAATCCCTTAAGAGCCTAATTTGCATATGTTATATATCTAACGCTTATAATAAGGTAACCGGACTGTACACAGTATAAATCTCTGCACTGAGAGGATTTATACCTTATGGAGTTGGTGCCGACAAGACCCATAGGCTAGATTACAACAAGTGGAGCACAAAATTATTGCGGGAGTGTGATAATTAACCAGGCATTATAAGTGGCTAGTTTTTGCTCTGGCTAATCTTATAAATATGCAACAAATGGCCCCAAAATTCTGTCTAGTGTAGTTTATTAAAAAATAAGGATGGGGCGGCAGGACGTGTCTCCCTGAAGTTCCTGCTTATACTTCAATAACTTAGGTTTTTTTATATATAAATAAGCAAAGACAATTAAAGGCATCTCTCAGATCTGGGTGCAGACATAGCTTATGCACTCCAAGTTTTGGAGTGGATATACTGACAGGCGTGACCTATGTTCTTCAAGTAAGCCCTGCACAACCTTTACTAATTAGGCCTTAAACTAAGTATGCAGATACTTTTCTGAGGCTACTTATGCTCACTTTATTTAACAAGCTTATGCTTTTGTGTGGTGTAACACATACGAAGTAGATCTACTTGAAACTTTCATACAGAGAGTGGATATTCTGGAAATGCGAAGCGCTATTAACATGGCGGAGCTGGACACATGGGAGCAAGAATTGGAGTCCCTGATCTGCTGACATTTCTATAATATGGAGCTGAGATTGAGGGCTGCGATTGGCTTTTTGGCACCAGTAGCTAGACAGGAGCCAACGGATCCACCTATTAAAGACTTAGAATCCATGGAGCTCAATACTATGGGAGCTTTATCGGAGAGCCCGATGCCGCTCCCCTCGGAGGGCTCTACAGCGGAGGATCTGTTCATCATGTCACTTCACTTGAGAGACCGAGCTCTACATCAGGGACTTTTACTAAGAAAATGCCCCTCAGATCAGGACACATCACACAGCTCTGAGGCTCAATCGATACCTATATCACTGGACTCCGAGACTTTCTGGCTTACAGCCACCGAGCTGGTAACAATGCACATGATAGATTTTTGGGAAATCCAGAGTGAGTTAACTCGCATATATTTTACTGCAGCCAGCTTAGACAGTTCTAAGGCCGGCTAATTGAACTGCCGATTGGGGAAGTCACACAGATGAAGGAAAATAGTTCTTCACTATAGAGATACTATTCTTTTGATTATAATGTAACAACTACAAGTTCTGCTTAAATATGTACAGATTTTTATTATTTTCTCAAATGTAGGTGTTTTACTACGCTTCATATTATGTTTTATTGTTCATACAGTCTCATATAGTATCAGGTGCTGACTCTTCAGGGAAGTAGGATTTATATTGCAATGTGATCTAAGCTTACTATGTGTAGATATCAATATATATACAGACTCTTAGCTCTGGCTGTTGGGGCTTAAGTATGTAAGGACTTTAGAACTCTATACACTTTTAGGACTACTCTATGTGAATACATTTATTCTAGAATCCCAAGCAGAAAATGTTAGTCATCTCCCTCCATGACCCTACAACATAGGCCTCGCTTCCATTGAGTCATTAAAAATGGAGCCGTAAGCTACCGAAGCGGCCGACAGCTAAAAGTAATTTACAGCTCCATTTTAGTACCAGGTTTCCATTGAAATATTTTGCGGATAGCGTGCAGTCGCTCTTTTCGTGTAGCTGTAAATTAACGTTGTGTTAACGCTTCCATTTGATGTCGGATTTCTTGAAAATCAATTAGTTGCTAAGGTAACCCGACCTTACGCTATAGAATTTACGTTTAACGTCCTTGCTCCTTACCGGTGATCACCTCTAAAGAAAAATAAAGATACACTTATCCATATTTTTAATAATCAAATACTATTTTTTAATATAATTATACTTACCACTTCATAAATATAAGTAATATGTATTGCTGCCCTAGGCATAGGTCTAGTTTGCATTCTGTAGATATGTTCTTGCATATATTATTATATTTAAATATATACTGATATTTCTATTAGAATATAAGTTCAACTATTCCTATACATGAGACAACAATAAATATTACTTATAACAATTTATTTCTACATTAAAACACTTGCATTATTTGCAAGTTTTATAATTTCAATAGAAAATAGGTCTCAAAAAGCACAATTTTCCACTTTTACACCTAGTTGAGCTGGGTGTAATATTTCTCAATGTATCGACAGCCTCCGAAGTATATTAACGGTTTGCGCTTTCATTGGAAACCTGGTATAATTTATCGATTAACGGCTTCTATTACTTTCTATGGAACGCGAAGATTTTTTCGGCAGCCGGAGTCCAGCTGTCGATATGGAGGTATAACGCGCCATTGGAAACAGTCGATAAACGATATTGCTTTCAACATCATATTTAACGGTTTGCGAGTGCACGCAAACTGAATAACGACTCAATGGAAGCGAGCCCTAAGTTGGCTGCCTGCGGCCGAGGCAGCCTAAACTGTTTTTATTGTATGTGCTAGAAGTGGTTTTCTGTGATCCATCACAAGAGAAATGTCATCAGAGGGAAATTGGTTTCTGGAATTGAGTGTTTGATAGTGGTACTAGTCTTTATTCTGTTTCCTCAATGATAATAACAAATTTAGCTAGACTTGTAGATTAATTAGATAAGCCTCACTAACTATTGGGACATTAGCACTCTGGGATTCATTACAATAAAAGACACTAATCAGTTAGCTGAGAGCAACCCTTACAGATATTGTTAATAGCCTTATCTCTTATATCTCTTAACACTCTTAGGCCTAGATTTAGAGTTCGGCGGTAGCCGTCAAAACCAGCGTTAGAGGCTCCTAACGCTGGTTTTGGCCGCCCGCTGGTATTTGGAGTCAGTGATTAAAGGGTCTAACGCTCACTTTTCAGCCGCAACTTTTCCATACCGCAGATCCCCCTACGCCATTTGCGTAGCCTATCTTTTCAATGGGATCTTTCTAACGCTGGTATTTAGAGTCGTTTCTGCAGTGAGCGTTAGAGCTCTAACGACAAGATTCCAGCCGCCTGAAAATAGCAGGAGTTAAGAGCTTTCTGGCTAACGCCGGTTTATAAAGCTCTTAACTACTGTACCCTAAAGTACACTAACACCCATAAACTACCTATGTACCCCTAAACCGAGGTCCCCCCACATCGCCGCCACTCGATTAAAATTTTTAACCCCTAATCTGCCGACCGCCACCTACGTTATACTTATGTACCCCTAATCTGCTGCCCCTAACCCCGCCGACCCCTATATTATATTTATTAACCCCTAACTTGCCCCCCACAACGTCGCCGCAAGCTACTTAAAATAATTAACCCCTAATCTTCCGACCGCAAATCGCCGCCACCTACGTTATCCCTATGTACCCCTAATCTGCTGCCCCTAACATCGCCGACCCCTATGTTATATTTATTAACCCCTAATCTGCCCCCCACAACGTCGCCGACACCTACCTACACTTATTAACCACTAATCTGCCGAGCGGACCTGAGCGCTACTATAATAAATGTATTAACCCCTAATCCGCCTCACTAACCCTATCATAAATAGTATTAACCCCTAATCTGCCCTCCCTAACATCGCCGACACCTAACTTCAATTATTAACCCCTAATCTGCCGACCGGAGCTCACCGCTATTCTAATAAATGTATTAACCCCTAAAGCTAAGTCTAACCCTAACACTAACACCCCCCTAACTTAAATATAATTTACATCTAACGAAATAAATTAACTCTTATTAAATAACTTATTCCTATTTAAAGCTAAATACTTACCTGTAAAATAAATCATAATATAGCTACAATATAAATTACATTTATATTATAGCTATTTTAGGATTAATATTTATTTTACAGGCAACTTTGTAATTATTTTAACCAGGTACAATAGCTATTAAATAGTTAAGAACTATTTAATAGTTACCTAGTTAAAATAATTACAAATTTACCTGTAAAATAAATCCTAACCTAAGATATAATTAAACCTAACACTACACTATCAATAAAATAATTAAATAAACTACCTACAATTACCTACAATTAACCTAACACTACACTATCAATAAATTAAATAAACACAATTGCTACAAATAAATACAATTAAATAAACTATCTAAAGTACAAAAAATAAAAAAGAACTAAGTTACAGAAAATAAAAAAATATTTACAAACATAAGAAAAATATTACAACAATTTTAAACTAATTACACCTACTCTAAGCCCCCTAATAAAATAACAAAGCCCCCCAAAATAAAAAATTCCCTACCCTATTCTAAAATACAAAAATTACAAGCTCTTTTACCTTACCAGCCCTGAACAGGGCCCTTTGCGGGGCATGCCCCAAGAATTTCAGCTCTTTTGCCTGTAAAAAAAAACATACAATACCCCCCCCCAACATTACAACCCACCACCCACATACCCCTAATCTAACCCAAACCCCCCTTAAATAAACCTAACACTAAGCCCCTGAAGATCTTCCTACCTTGTCTTCACCTCACCAGGTATCACCGATCCGTCCTGGCTCCAAGATCTTCATCCAACCCAAGCGGGGGTTGGCGATCCATAATCCGGTGCTCCAAAGTCTTCCTCCTATCCGGCAAGAAGAGGACATCCGGACCGGCAAACATCTTCTCCAAGCGGCATCTTCTATGTTCTTCCATCCGATGACGACCGGCTCCATCTTGAAGACCTCCAGCGCGGATCCATCCTCTTCTTCCGACGACTAGACGACGAATGACGGTTCCTTTAAGGGACGTCATCCAAGATGGCGTCCCTCGAATTCCGATTGGCTGATAGGATTCTATCAGCCAATCGGAATTAAGGTAGGAATTTTCTGATTGGCTGATGGAATCAGCCAATCAGAATCAAGTTCAATCCGATTGGCTGATCCAATCAGCCAATCAGATTGAGCTCGCATTCTATTGGCTGTTCCGATCAGCCAATAGAATGCGAGCTCAATCTGATTGGCTGATGGGATCGGCCAATCGGATTGAACTTGATTCTGATTGGCTGATTCCATCAGCCAATCAGAAAATTCCTACCTTAATTCCGATTGGCTGATAGAATCCTATCAGCCAATCGGAATTCGAGGGACGCCATCTTGGATGACGTCCCTTAAAGGAACCGTCATTCGTCGTCTAGTCGTCGGAAGAAGAGGATGGATCCGCGCTGGAGGTCTTCAAGATGGAGCCGGTCGTCATCGGATGGAAGAACATAGAAGATGCCGCTTGGAGAAGATGTTTGCCGGTCCGGATGTCCTCTTCTTGCCGGATAGGAGGAAGACTTTGGAGCACCGGATTATGGATCGCCAACCCCCGCTTGGGTTGGATGAAGATCTTGGAGCCAGGACGGATCGGTGATACCTGGTGAGGTGAAGACAAGGTAGGAAGATCTTCAGGGGCTTAGTGTTAGGTTTATTTAAGGGGGGTTTGGGTTAGATTAGGGGTATGTGGGTGGTGGGTTGTAATGTTGGGGGGGGGGTATTGTATGTTTTTTTTTACAGGCAAAAGAGCTGAAATTCTTGGGGCATGCCCCGCAAAGGGCCCTGTTCAGGGCCGGTAAGGTAAAAGAGCTTGTAATTTTTGTATTTTAGAATAGGGTAGGGAATTTTTTATTTTGGGGGGCTTTGTTATTTTATTAGGGGGCTTAGAGTAGGTGTAATTAGTTTAAAATTGTTGTAATATTTTTCTTATGTTTGTAAATATTTTTTTATTTTCTGTAACTTAGTTCTTTTTTATTTTTTGTACTTTAGATAGTTTATTTAATTGTATTTATTTGTAGCAATTGTGTTTATTTAATTTATTGATAGTGTAGTGTTAGGTTAATTGTAGGTAATTGTAGGTAGTTTATTTAATTATTTTATTGATAGGGTAGTGTTAGGTTTAATTATAACTTAGGTTAGGATTTATTTTACAGGTCAATTTGTAATTATTTTAACTAGGTAACTATTAAATAGTTCTTAACTATTTAATAGCTATTGTACCTGGTTAAAATAATTACAAAGTTGCCTGTAAAATAAATATTAATCCTAAAATAGCTATAATATAAATGTAATTTATATTGTAGCTATATTATGATTTATTTTACAGGTAAGTATTTAGCTTTAAATAGGAATAAGTTATTTAATAAGAGTTAATTTATTTCGTTAGATGTAAATTATATTTAAGTTAGGGGGGTGTTAGTGTTAGGGTTAGACTTAGCTTTAGGGGTTAATACATTTATTAGAATAGCGGTGAGCTCCGGTCGGCAGATTAGGGGTTAATAATTGAAGGTAGGTGTCGGCGATGTTAGGGAGGGCAGATTAGGGGTTAATACTATTTATGATAGGGTTAGTGAGGCGGATTAGGGGTTAATACATTTATTATAGTAGCGCTCAGGTCCGCTCGGCAGATTAGGGGTTAATAAGTGTAGGTAGGTGTCGGCGACGTTGTGGGGGGCAGATTAGGGGTTAATAAATATAACATAGGGGTCGGCGATGTTAGGGCAGCAGATTAGGGGTACATAGGGATAACGTAGGTGGCGGCGGTTTACGGAGCGGCAGATTAGGGGTTAAAAGTGTAATGCAGGGGTCAGCGATAGCGGGGGGCGGCAGATTAGGGGTTAATAAGTGTAAGGTTAGGGGTGTTTAGACTCGGGGTACATGTTAGAGTGTTAGGTGCAGACGTAGGAAGTGTTTCCCCATAGGAAACAATGGGGCTGCGTTAGGAGCTGAACGCTGCTTTTTTGCAGGTGTTAGGTTTTTTTTCAGCTCAAACAGCCCCATTGTTTCCTATGGGAGAATCGTGCACGAGCACGTTTTTGAGGCCGGCCGCGTCCGTAAGCAACTCTGGTATCGAGAGTTGCATTTGCGGTAAAAATGCTCTACGCTCCTTTTTTGGAGCCTAACGCAGCATTTGTTTGAACTCTCGATACCAGAGTTAAATTTATGGTGCGGCCAGAAAAAAACCCGCGGAGCGTTAACAGCCCTTTTACCGCCGAACTCTAAATCTAGGCCATAGACTGGTTATTTATTTAATTGTTTATCTGAAGTGTCCCTTCAGCATAGTCCTTATAAGGAATTTTAACCTTACAACTATCGTTGTCAATAATGACAGTAGTAGGATTTCAACACTCTATATACTTTTAGGAATACTAGTCTCTATCCTGCTTCCTATAACTTAAGTCTTAAGGATACCAACAAAATTTAGCTAGGCTCGTAGATGTATTAGTTGGCCCTTACTAACTGTTGGGACATTAGCACTCTAGGATTTATTACAATAGAAGGCACCTGTAACTAGTTAGCTGCGAGCAGCCCTTACATAATGAAACAACTGCACGTTCTGCTTTAATATTTTTTTAAATGTAGGTGTTCAGCTACGGATTTCTAAGCCGCCTGTCAGCTGTTTCACTAATCCCTGAAGTATCGGAGCGGTGATGTCACACGCGAACCTTTGCCGCATCTCGTGGACTGAGTCTGTTTGCTCGCACTAAAGTTCCTTCTCCTGCAGTTAAGCTTTAACTGCTCAGGTACCTCATTCAGCCACTTACCTGTTATATGTTTCAGTAATATACACTTTATACATTATATTACACTGTGATCGATCTACTCAGTGTCATTCTAATTACACCTCAGTTGTTATATTTTTCTCTGTGTTAACACCTTTTTCATTGGTGACTTGTTGTGCTTATGCTGCTGCATTTATTCAGTGATTTATTCACATGTGGCAGCTATAGGATATCCACAGCATCCTTCACCAACTATTAAACTGCATTGATTAACAGTGGGTTCTCACATTACATGTATTGTAATTGATGTTACCACCCAAATAACAATCTCTGCAAACACACTTACTAAAATTACATTTATCTCAGCAGCTGTGGTTCACTTAGATACTCACTTTTATTTCAGACATCACAGAATACCAAGCCTGATTAAAAACATGGATCCAGCTGAGATCACTACACAGATTCAGACACTCACTCATAATGTGGAATTGCTGACTGATGGGCTGAATACTTTAAAACAAGAAAATAATGCTCTTAAAGCTTATATAAAGGACTTTGTGGAAACAAAATCACGTTTCCAGGAACCTCAAGTTAGTTTACCTGACGTTTTTACAGGTGACAGGAAACTGTTTAGGGATTTCAAAAATGCCTGTTTGTTGCTTTTTACTTTGAAGCCCTATACTTATCCCACAGACAGAATCAAAGTTATGACTGCTATTTCCTATTTAAGAGCTGAGCCTAGAAGTTGGGCAAATAATTTCCTAGAAAGCAATGATGATATCCTCAATTCTCTGGATTCTTTCTTCTCTGCTTTAGCTCAACTGTATGATGACCCATACAAGCAGTTGACAGCCGAAACAGCTATGAGATCTTTAAAGCAGAGGAGAAGGGATGTGGAGGATTATATAGTGGATTTTAAAAAATGGGCAAAAGACACACAATGGAACAATTTAGCATTAAGAAACCAGTTCCGGCTGGGACTTTCAGATGCTATAAAGGATGAACTCTGTCGCTCAGATCTTCCACCAACCTTGGAAGAGTTGATAAATTTAAGTATTAGTATTGACAGGCGCCTAAGAGAGAGACAAAGTGAAAAAACTCCCCATGACAGTAGTACTAGAAAATCACTGTCCACAAGCTCCACCTATACTGCCCAAAAGTCTACCAGCGAGCCTATGGAGATTGGTTTCCTTAAAGGGCCATTAACCAACCAGGAGAAACTCAGAAGACGCACACAAAATTTATGTATGTATTGTGCCTCTGATGAACACCTTGTACACTCCTGTCCAATCCTACAGAGACAAAAACAGGGTAAGGATTCTCTCCCATATCATTCCATTAAAGCTGCTAGTAATTCCTCTTGTTACCTTAACCTATCCCTTTCATTGCAGTGGGACCAACAACGGGCCAACGTCACAGGTATTCTTGATTCTGGTGCTTCTGCCTCATATATAGATGTGAACTTCACTAACATAAATAAAATACCACTGATTAAAAAAAACGTCTCCTGTACCTTTAAGGGGAATTGATGGGGAGGTATTGCCATCCGGTCCGGTTATATTTGAAACCATTCCACTTCTAGTCTCCACCCTAGACCACCATAGGGAATACATAACATTTGATGTAATTACTTCCCCTGCCTTTCCTGTAATCTTAGGTTTACAGTGGTTACGCTTACATGACCCCCACATATCTTGGTCCACACTTAGTTTACAGTTTACTTCAAAGTACTGCACTACTACTTGTTTCCCTACTCTACTGTTACAACCAGCTTCTTCTACTCAAGAATTTACTATTCCCCAGGAATACATGGACTTTTCAGATGTCTTCAGTAAAAAAGAATCCGAGAACTTACCACCCCATCGCCCATATGACTGCCCAATTGAGATCTTACCAGGTGCAGTCATACCCTGCGGCCATGTATTCCCTTTATCCAAGCCAGAGTTACAACACTTAAAAACTTATCTTGATGACAATTTAAAGAAGGGGTTCATACGTCCCTCAACCTCCCCCGCAGCCGCGGGTATGTTCTTTGTCAAGAACAAGGACGGGACTTTAAGACCTATTGTAGATTATAGGCAACTGAATAAAATCACTATAAAAAACCGCTATCCCTTACCCCTCATTCCTCAATTAATAGAAAGGCTTGAAGGATCAAACATATTCACTAAGCTAGACTTAAGGGGGGCTTATAATCTCATCCGTATGAGGGCTGGGGACGAATGGCTGACGGCGTTCCATACTCGGTATGGCCTTTACGAGTACACCGTCATGCCATTCGGCCTCTGTAACGCCCCAGCCACCTTCCAACACTTCATACATGATATATTCAGAGACATTCTGGATGTCTTTGTTGTCATTTACCTGGACGACATTCTGATATTTTCAAAAACACCTTCTGAACATGTGAACCATGTCAGACAGGTACTCTCCAGACTACGAAGTCATTCCCTTTATGCAAAAACAGAAAAATGCATATTTAACTCGAATAACATTACCTTTCTAGGTTATCAGATTTCTGAACATGGCATACAGATGGACAACACAAAAATACAAACCATACTCAATTGGCCCAAACCCACCAACAAAAAACAAGTCCAAAGTTTTCTTGGTTTTGCGAATTTTTATCGCAAGTTTATCCACAACTTTGCCTCAGTTGCAAAACCATTAACTAATCTCACAAAAGATAACAAATTTCTTTGGACACAAGAAACACAATCCTCCTTTGATCTTCTAAAAAAGAAATTCACATCAGCACCAATACTACGATATCCTAACACTCAACTACAGTTCATACTAGAGGTTGATGCTTCTGACCTGGCAATTGGAGCAGTTTTATCTCAGAGAGAACAGTTACAAAAGCCACTTCATCCTGTTGCTTATTTCTCAAGATGTCTAACTATACCCGAGTCACACTACCCAGTTGGCGATAAAGAACTTCTAGCCATAAAGGTAGCCTTTGAACAGTGGCGACATTTACTCGAGGGAGCTACATACCCAACCATAGTTTACACAGATCACCGTAACCTACAATACTTGAAGTCTACCAAAACTCTTACAGCCAGACAGGTTTGTTGGAATCTTTATTTTTCTAGATTCGATTTTCTTATAACCTACAGACCCGCTGCGAAAAATCGGAAGGCAGACGCACTATCACGATTACCACCAAAAGATTGCTACACCCACTCTCCCCAGTCTGTGATACCTGAAGACAAATTTCTACTCTTTCTAATAGATTCCATTCCCTTATTTCGCCGAGAACAACAAAAGGATACAACGAAACCTCTTCATTTATTACAACTAAACTCTGATGCCCTATACCATCACCAGGGTAAATTATATGTACCATCTTCCATAAGAGCAACCATGTTGCATTCTGCACACGATTCTCGTTTAGCTGGCCACAGTGGCATTGTTAAAATGCAGGAGATGATAAAAAGATCATACTGGTGGCCCAACATGACCAACGACATCTCAGACTATATTAACAGCTGTTCAGTTTGTGCCACTTCAAAACGAACAAAACAGTCACCCTATGGATTGTTGCTACCAATTTCTACACCCAACAGACCATGGCTTGATATCGCAATGGACTACATTGTTGACCTACCCAGATCTTCTAATAACACCACCATAATAGTGGTTGTAGATTTGTTTAGTAAAATGATACATCTCATTCCATATCATAAATTACCAACAGCTGCTGAAACCATACAAGTTCTCCTTACCCATGTTTTCAAGCTACATGGATTACCACAAAGGATTCTCACAGACCGCGGATCGCAATTTACCAGCACTCTTTGGGCAGAATTCTGTAAATAATTTTCGATTGAAAAAAAGCTCTCATCATCATATCATCCTCATACCAATGGTCAAACCGAAAGGTGTAACCAATGGGTTGAACAATTTCTACGGACTTACTGTCATTACAACCAGGAATCTTGGTCAACTCTACTCCCTTACGCGGAGTTTGTCTTCAATAACACCATCCATGCCACAACTAAGCAAACACCGTTCTTTATTAACTATGGTTATCATCCATCTTTCCAACTTCTACCAGGAAACGACAACTCAGTTCATATCAGCGATTTAACCCAAACTATTGCTTCAAATTTCATCACTGTATGTAATGCAATTGAGGAAGCCAAACGGATACATAAAAAATATTATGACATGAGAAGAACCCCTGCTCCACATTACTCCCTTGGAGATCTTGTCTGGTTGTCTACCAAGAATCTGCGCCTGAACACTCCGTCCAAGAAACTCTCTCCATTATATATAGGACCTTTTCCTATCATCAAAATCATCAATGACAATGCTGTGCGTAGTCAATTGCTTAATAACCTCAAAATACATCCGATATTTCATGTCTCCCTCCTGAAACCATACCGGACGGTTCAGGGGGGGCTCTTCCCTACAACCTCTACCGCAGGTATCTGTTGACCCTAACATTGAATATGAGGTTCACTCCATTCTAGATTCCAGAATCTACCGTGGCATCCTGAAATATCTTATAAGGTGGAAGGGGTATGCAGAAGAGGATGATTCCTGGGAACCTTCCAGTAATATCTCGGCCCCTCGACTCATTTCTCGGTTCCATCAGAGGAATCCTGATAGACCCCGTTCCTGAGCCCCGGAGTGGCTCCTTGAGGGGGGAGTCCTGTCATGTTCACAGCCATTCATCTGCTATTCTATGCAGTTATTGTATTAACTCACTTGCAAATAGTACTGTTTCTTTAATAGTCTGACATCCAGCCTATAAAAGGCCTCCTCCCACACTACTCTTTGCTTGGTATTGGATTGTAGTTTGCATTGTCTGCACTCCTTCCCAGCCTCCTTTGAAGCAACCTCAGAACTCTCTGTTCAGCTACGGATTTCTAAGCCGCATGTCAGCTGTTTCACTAATCCCAGAAGTATCGGAGCGGTGACGTCACACGCGAACCTTTGCCGCATCTCGTGGACTGAGTCTGTTTGCTCGCACTAAAGTTCCTTCTCCTGCAGTTAAGCTTTAACTGCTCAGGTACCTCATTCAGCCACTTACCTGTTATATGTTTCAGTAATATACACTTTATACATTATATTACACTGTGATCGATCTACTCAGTGTCATTCTAATTACCTTTTTCATTGGTGACTTGTTGTGCTTATGCTGCTGCATTTATTCAGTGATTTATTCACATGTGGCAGCTATAGAATATCCACAGCATCCTTCACCAACTATTAAACTGCATTAATTAACAGTGGGTTCTCACATTACATGTATTGTAATTGATGTTACCACCCAAATAACAATCCCTGCAAACACACTTACTAAAATTACATTTATCTCAGCAGCTGTGGTTCACTTAGATACTCACTTTTATTTCAGACATCACACATACATTGAATACTACTTCCAAGTGTGCATGGTGAAGACCCTTGCTATAGTGTCTCCTAGGTGATATTTCTATAAGGAACAAAAACCTCACAATTATTTCTATCAATGACAACCTCAGGTCCGATAACAGTTAGAGAAAATTTGTTTTTATTTGTTATCCCCACCAAAGTAATAGAGGAGGCTCTTTATCTTCCAACCACTAACGCCTAATCTCACATACATTGATTGTTCTCTCCGTACGTGTCCAGTGAAAACTCTTGCTTCATATGCTAAACCCAAGCTTATAGACACTCAATAACTCATATCCGGCACATAACATAAAAAACAAACAAAAAACCACAATAGTCAGAGTTCTTAATATTTCCACCTCATGTTTAAGATCCATCATCTTATTTCATCATTTCTAGACACCCACAAATATTAAGTCCACAAGTAGCCTCCTCGGGCTAAATCAATCTTCTATTTTTAGCCAGCTATATACACTTATTGTTATTTTGTTCAGATAGCGTTTGAAGATCCAAAAGTTATCATATATTGATATAGGTTAAAAAAAAATCACATAAAACAAGGTTCACCTTATGGGACCCAAAAGCGGTCCCCTTTTGCTTTATATTTCCTGCTATAGCCTATATCCTATAAGTCAATAGGAGGTCCAAGACCAAGAGTGGCCTCATAAGCCATTAAGTAGGTTTCTTGTTTGCTTGGCAAATAATATATTTACTAAAATGTTTTTGTCATATAGTCATGTAATGTATATTTTCTTTGACTTATACTGGTTGTAAGCCTTGACATTATATTTTTCTTTACTGTATATGATATATTGACATTTAACGCCTGTATGCCTTGATTTGAATCTTATAAAAATTATTAAAAATAAATAAAAAATAAGGATGGCAGCATCTTTAATGTTTAATAAATGTACTGCACTAGGCAGTATTTTGGGGTTAAAGTTGGTGTGAGTGGGGTGTTAGAAACAAAAAGGGCACTGAAAAGTGCCTTTGCATTGCAGTCGATGGGAACTGTGTGTTCCCAGTAAATATATATGTATATGCTTATACAGCAAGTGAAGAAACGATTAGGCAAGCACACACTAAGGTAAATTAAAAATCAACGGCTAGATTACGAGTTGTGCGTTAGGCTGAAATAGCAGCGTTAACAGGTCCTAACACTGCTTTTTCCCTACCGCTGCTATTACGAGTCTTGCAGGTTTAGGGGCACTGCACACTTCTTTGGCCTTACCGCAAAACGACTTACGCAAACTTCGTAAACCCTTTTTTCTATGGGACTTTTATAGCGCTGGTATTACGAGTCTGTCCTGGGAGGCCAAAAAGTGAGCGGTACCTCCAAGATCCCTAACGCATTTTAAAGTCAGTAGTTAAGAGTATTATGGTACAACGCCGTAGCATAAAACTCATAACTAAAGTGCTAAAAAGTACACTAACATCCATAAACTACCTATTAACCCCTAAACCGAGGCCCTCCCACATCGCAAACACTATAATAACATTTTTAACGCCTAATCTGCCGCTCTGGACTTCACTGCAACTATAATAAACATATTAACCCCTAAACCACAGCACTCCCGCCTCGCAAACACTAGTTAAATATTATTAGCCCCTAATCGGCCGCCCCTAACATCACCGCCACCTACATTATACTTATTAACCCCTGATCTGCCGCTCTGGACATCGCCGCCACCTACATTATACTTATTAACCCCTAATCTGCTGCCCCCAACATCGCCGACACCTACATTTTTTATTAACCCCTAATCTGCCGCCCCCAACGTCGCCGCCACTATTCTAAATTTATTAACCCCTAAACCTAAGTTTAACCCTAAACCTAACACCCCCTAACTTAAATATAATTTAAATAAATCTAAATACAAATTACTATCACTAACTAAATAATTCCTATTTAAAACTAAATACTTACCTATAAAATAAACCCTAAGCTAGCTACAATATAACTAATAGTTACATAGTAGTACTAATAGTTAATAGGTATCTAGCTTAGGGTTTATTTTTATTTTACAGGCAAGTTTGTATTTATTTTAACTAGGTAGAATAGTTATTAAATAGTTATTAACTATTTAATAACTACCTAGCTAAAATAAATACAAATTTACCTGTAAAATAAAACCTAATCTAAGTTACACTAACACCTAACCTAACCCTACAATTAAATAAATTAACTAAATTAAAAACAATTACATAAATGAAATTAGCTAAATCACAAGAAAAACCACACTAAATTACAGAAAATAAAAAACAAATTACAGATCTTTAAACTAATTACACCTAATCTAATAATAATAATAATAATAAAAAAAAAAAACGACCCAATACACCCTTAAAAAAACCTAACACTAACCCCCTGAAGATCGACTTACTGTTCTGAAGACCGGACATCCATCCTCAAGAAATCGGCAGAAGTCTTCATCCAACCGGGCCGAAGTCCTCAACGAAACCGGGAGAAGTCTTCATCCAAGCTGGGCAAAGTGGTCCTCCAGATGGGCAGAAGTCTTCATCCAGACGGCATCTTCTATCTTCATCCATCTGACGCAGAGCGGCTCCATCTTCAAGACATCCGACGCGGAGCATCCTCTTCTTCCGACGACTACCCGACTAATGAAGGTTCCTTTAAGTGAGTCAGCCAATCGGAATTAAGGTAGAAAAATCCTATTGGCTGATGCAATCAGCCAATAGGATTGAGCTTGCATTCTATTGGCTGATTGGAACAGCCAATAGAATGCAAGTTCAATCATATTGGCTGATTGCTTAGGTTTTATTTTATAGGTAAGTATTTAGTTTTAATTAGGAATTATTTAGGTAATAATATTAATTTTTATTTAGATTTATTGTAATTATATTTGTTAGGGGGTGTTAGGGTTAGACTTAGGTTTAGGGGTTAATACATTTAGTATAGTGGCGGCGACAATGGGGCGCGAGAGATTAGGGGTTAATAAATGTAGGTAGCTGGCGGCGATGTTAGGGACGGCAGATTAGGCAGGTTAATAATATTTAACTAATGTTTGCGAGGCGAGAGTGCGGTGGTTTAGGGATTAATATGTTTATCATAGTGGCGGCAACTTTGGGGGCAACAGATTAGGGGTTAATAAGTGTAGGTAGGTTGCGGCGACATTGGGGGAGGGAGATTAGGGGTTAATAAATATATTAAAGGTGTCGGCGATGTTGGGGGCAGCAGATTAGGGGTTAATAAATATAATGTAGGTGGCGGCGATGTCCGGAGCGGCATATTAGGGGTTAATAAGTATAATGTAGGTGTCAGCGATGTTGGGGGCAGCAGATTAGGGGTTAATAAGTGTAAGGTTAGGGGTGTTTAGACACGGAGTTCATGTTCGGGTGTTAGGTGTAAACCTAACTTTTATTTCCCAATAGGAATCAATGGGGCTGCGATACTAAGTTTTACGCTGCTTTTTTGCAGGTGTTAGACTTTTTCTCAGCCGGCTCTCTCGTTGATTCCTATGGGGAAATTGTGCACGAGCATGTACGACCAGCTCACC